>NW_006408731.1:1363563-1377570 GCF_000296735.1 Chrysochloris asiatica | reverse complement strand
TGACAGCTTCCAGTTTTCCCAGATTCATACTTCATACATTCCATGTTTCAATTTTCAATGGATGTTTACAGCTGTTTCTCTTCATTTTGAGTTGTGCCCCATCAGCAAATGAAGGTCCCACAGGCTTTCCTCCCATGGGTTTTACTCCATTCATATCATCACGGTCAACTCTACTTTGAGGAGGCAGCTCTTCCCTAGTCGCATTTTGAGTGCCTTCCAACCTGAGACACTCATTTTCCGGAACTATTATCTGACAGTGTTTCCCTGCTATTCATAAGGTTTTCAGTGACTAAATTTTTGGATGTAGTTCATCACTCTTTCTTCCTAGTCTGTCTTCGTCTGGAAGCTCATCTGAAACCTGTCCAACATGGGTGATCCTGCTGGTATTTAAAATACCGGTGGCATATCTTTCAGAATCACAGCAACTCAGAAGCCACCACAGTATGACAAACTGACAGATGAGTGGTAGACATGAATATGAGATTATTGAAAATACCATGACTTGGGTCAGGCTCACCTTAGTCCACAAACTGACATCTTTGCTCTTCAGCCCTTTAAAGATTTCTTTTGTGGTAGATTTGCCTAATGCAATAAGTCATTTGATTTCTTGACTGCTGCTTCTATGAATGTTGATGGTTGATCTGAGCAAAATGAAGTCTTTTGACAATTTCAATCTTTTCTCCGTTTATATGGATGTTTTCTATTGGTCTAGTGGTGAGGATTTTTGTTTTCTTTACACTGCAGGGCAACACATACTGAAGGCTGTGGTCTTTGGTCTTCATCAGTAAGTATTTTAAGTCCTCTTCCCTTTAAGCAAGCAAAGATGTATCATCTGCATATTGCAGGTTGTTAATAAGCTTTCCTCCAATCCTAATGCCACATTTTTCTTAATATAATCCAGTTTTTCAGGTTATTTGTTCAGCAGACAGATTGAGTAAGTCTGGTGCAAGAATACAACCCTGGCGCACACCTTTCCTAATTTGAAACTATTCAGTGTTCCCTTGTTCTGTTTGAACAACTGCTTCTTGGTCTATGTATAGGTTCCTCATGAGTACAAAGTACAATTAAGTGTTCTGCAATACTCATTTTTCTCAGTGCTGCCCATAACTTGTCATGGTCCACACAATCGAAAGTCTTTGTATAGTCAATAAAGCACAGGTAAACATCTTTCTGGTATTCTCTGCTTTTAGTCAAGATTCATCTCATGTCAGCAATATTTCTCGTTTCACGTGCTCTTCCGAATCTGTCTTGAACCTCTGGAAGTTCTTGGTCAATGTATGGTTGCAACTGTTTTTGTGTTATCTTCACCAAAATTTTATTAGCATGTGATATTAATGATATTGTCTGATGAGTTCCGCATTCCATTGCGTCATCTCTCTTTGGAATGGATACAAACACAGTTATCTTCCAGTCAGCTGGCCAAGTAGTTGTCCTCCAAATTTCCTTGCATAGATGAGTGAGTGCCTCCAGTGTCACATCAGTTTGTTGAAAGATTTCAATTTGTGTTCCATCAATTCCCGGTGCCTTTTTCTTTGCCAATGCCTTCAATGCACCTTGGACTTTTTCTTTCAGTATCATTGGCTCTTCATCATATGCTACCTCTTGAAATGTTTGAACATTGACCATTTCTTTTTGGTACCATGACTCTGTATATTCCTTCCATCTTCTTTTGATGTTTTCTGCATCATTCAATATTTTGCCTATAGAATCCTTCAATAATGTAAGTCGAGGCTTGAATTTTTTCTTCGGTTCCCTCAGCTTGAGGAATGCTGGACATATTCTTCCCTTTTGGTTTTCTAACTCCAGGTCTTTGCACATTTCATTATAATATTTGAGTTTTTCTTCTTGATCTGACCTTTAAAGGTTTCTATTCAGCTGTTCTACCTCCTGATTGCTTCCATTTGCTTTAGCATCTCTACACTGGAGAAGAAGTTCCAGAGTCTGTGCCATTATAATCTTTTCCTTTAAAAAAAAAAAAAAATATATATATATATTATTGTGAATTATGTGATAGTTTACATGGCAGAACATTAGCTTTACATCCATCCTATCATATATCTCCTATCATATATCGTTTCATTGCCATGGTTACAATCCCCTTCATGCGTCATCAAATAAAGAAAGCCTGCAAGGCTGCCCCGCCCCATCTTCTCTGGGTGGCTATGTATAGGATCATATCATCTGCAAATAGAGAGAGTTTTACTTCCTCTTTGCCAATTAGGATGCCTTTAATTTCCCTGTGTTGCCATATAGCTCTTGCTAAGACTTCTAGCACAATATTGAATAGAAGTGGTGACAAAGGGCATCCTTGTCTGGTTCCTGTTTGCAGAGGGAAGGCTTTCAGTTTCTCTCCATTGAGGGCAATGTAGGTTTTGTGTATATGCTCTTAATTATGTTGAGGAATTTCCCTTGAATTCCTACTTTGTTGAGTGTTTTTCTTGCCTTCTTAATGGCCTTTAGCTTTTTTCCTATATAATGTTCTTGACGTCATCCCACAACTCTTCTGGTCTTTGGTCTTTAATGTCTAATGCATCAAATCTGTTCTTCAGATGATCTCTAAATTCAGGTGGGATATGTTCAAAGTCATATTTTGGCTCTTGTGGACTTGTTTTCCAGTCTGCCCCTGACCTTGTTTGGGCTGATGATATGGAGCTTTTCCACTGTCTCTTTCCATAGATGTAGTCAGTTTGATTTCTGTGTACTCCATCTGGCGATGTCCATGTATATAGTCATCTTTTATGTTTTTTTAAAAGGTATTTGCAATGAAGTCATTGGTTTGCAAAATTGTATCATGTGATCTCCAGCATTGGTTCTGTCCCCAAGGCCATATTTTCCAACTACTGATCCTTCTTTGTTCCAAGCTTTGCATTCCAATCACCAGTTATTACCAATACATCTTGATTGCATGTCTAATCAATTTCATAATGAAGAAGTTGGTAGCATTCTTCATTTTCATCATCATAGTTTTAGCAGTTGCTGTTTAAATTTAAATAATAGTGGTATGAACTGACCTTCCTTATATGTTGTAGATACTAGCCTATCACAGACAGCATTATACTTCAAGATAGTTCTTGATATTTTCTTGGTGATGATGAATGTGATGCCATTCCTCTTCAATTTGACATTCCGGCCTAGTAAACCATGGGATTGTCAGATTCAAAATGGCCAATACAAATCCATTTCAGCTCACTAATGTCTAAGATATTGATATTCATGCATTCCATTTCATTTTTGTCAATTTCCAATTTTCTTAGATTCAGGCTTCATACATTCCACGCTCTGATTGTTAATGGATGTTTACAATTCTTTCTCTTCATTTTGATTTGTGCCCCATCAGCTAATGTAGGCTCCAAAGGCTTTACTTCATTCACATCATCACTATCTACTCTACTTTGAGGAGGCAGCTCTTCCTTGGTTGCATTTTTAGTGCCTTCCAACCTGAGAGGCTCATCTTCCTGTACTTAATCTGACAATATTCCAGTGCTCTTCATCATGTTTCAATATTCAGTATTCTGTTGCTGACAGTGTTCCACTACTATTCTTAATGTTTTTAGTGACTAAATATTCAGAAGTAGTCCGTCTCTCCTTCTCCCTAGTCTGTCTTAGTATGGAAGCTCAGCTGAAACCTGTCCACCTTGGGTGACCCTGCTGGTATTTAAAATATCCGTGGTATAGCTTCCAGAATCCCAGCAACTTGCAAGCCACCATAACACACAAACTGACAAAGAAGTGGTGGATATATCCTCTTAGTCCACATCACAGGGCTCAAGTCAACATTTCTCTAATTTTTAAGTATAAAGGAATCACTTAGAAATCTAGTTAGAAAGTTGGTTCTAGTTCAGTGGGTCTCTTGTGGAGCAGAGAACCTACATTTTTAACACACTCTCCTGGTCCAAGGAACAAGTTGATCAAAAACCAAGTCTGAAGCCCTGGACTCTATTCTATATCGTGGGGATCCCTGTGTTATAGCGTAGAACTGCTTTCTAGGGCTTTCTTTATTGCAATCATTTATTGTTTTACAAAGCACTTGCCATTTCAACTTTTACATTGTGCAAGCCACACCAACTACACTCCCCATGTGGCACAACCATCATCACCACCTATTTCCAAATCTTTCTCTCGCTCTTCCTTCTGTACCGCTGGGCCTTCGAACTGCCGATCTTTGGGTTCATGGTCCAGCCCATGTTTGTACCAGCTAAAGACTTTGAAGGAAACTGGGAGTCGAACTTACTTCCTTATATAGATCAGGTACACATTCTACCATTGAGTTACAAACGCTAAAAACCCCACTGCCATCGTGTCAATTGTGTCAGTAACACTACAGGACAGTGTAGAACTGCTCTTAAAGTTTGCCACTGTAAAAATCTTCACAGGAGCAGTCAGCCTAATTTTTCTCCAGCAGAGCTGCTGGTGGTTTGAACACCTGACCTTGTGGGTAGCAGCCCTTCACTTAGTCCACAATGCCACTGTATTAGGTCGAATTACTTCTTTCTATCCTCCTGGTGTGATGCTCTAGGATCAGTACTGGATTGTGAACCACAGTGGGAACCGACTTTACAGCACTTAACAACAACGTCATCTAGGAAAGACCAACTCTTCCGGTAAGAGCAAAGACAAATCAAGCCTGAAAATCAATTTGTGAACTTTGAGCTCTTCAGTCCAAAGTTCTTCCTAATGGAGTGATTTAGGTTTTTAAGTGTGATGATTTTACATTCGTTGATGGAAATAAATTTTTCAACTGCCCAGTTTGGAATGCTCCAGTCTCTTCATGGCCAACCACAGCTCAGAAAACAAAAGAAGCTAAGAGAAATTGTCTGAAAGCCTTGTGTTTTTCTTTTGTTATCTTTTGCGTTCCTATATTTTCTTTCCTGCTTTATTAAAAATACTGCAAAATAGAATCCATAATGAACGGGCTTGTCAGAATGGAAAGGTGTTGAATGAGCGCGGTCTTTGTCTTCTGGGTAATTCTTGTGCTCCTTTTGCTGAACAGTTACCCTGGGAAACGGCAAGGATTGCGTAATAGCTTCTGTTTGAGTGGAGTAACCAGAGGGGGAAACAAAAGTGGAGGTGCCGGGGATTGAACCCGGGGCCTCGTGCATGCTAAGCACGCGCTCTACCACTGAGCTACACCCCCCTGAGGGATGCTGGATTCCGGAAAATACTCAAGACTGATTACTAACCACAAGATAAAAATTTACATAATTTCACTATTTCCCAAATCCGAAATCGTGGACCTGTGTCGCACTCTGCTAGAAAAAGAATAAACTGCATTTTAGACCTAACGTTTCTATTCATTCTGGAATTTTTCCTCTCCTGGGAAGCCTGGAATCGCTTTCCTACCTCCATCAGGAAAAACCCGGGATAAAACATTTTTTTCTAGCGTCTTCACTCTTTCTCTCCCACTTTTTTTAAAGGACCAGCAGACAGCCACAAATATAACGTGAGGAAACGAAAATGAGACCATTTTAGCCTAGGTGAGGAGAGAAGATAGGAAGTAAAATGCAGAGGGGCTAGTGTCAGCGGAAGGTACCGCTCTGGCAGACACTCATGCGTGGCCTGCGGTGGGAGCGCTGAGACCCTCCAAAACGCCAACTGGGATGAGAAGACAGGACGCGCCCGCGGCGAAAGCGCCACCCTGCGGGAAATGTACTATCATTGCAATGATTGCAATCGCCTCCAAGTACCATCAGTTAACAGTATTTACCTCTATTCACTTTAACTCTCACATTTCTCGTGTCTCCAGTAAGCTACCTTCATCTTTCCTATGTCCACCTCCCCCTTGTTGTATATTGCCTGTCCCTTCACCCATTTTAACATACAGCTACTCTCTAACCTATGAATAACTTACCCTCTCCCCACGACCCATAACCATCAGATTGTTTCTTTTATCAGGAAAACCTTTTATTAACTTTTTACAACATTGGTTTCATACAGTATTTGTCATTCTGTGATTGACTAATGTCACTCAGCATAAGGTCCTCCGGGTTCATCCATGTTGTGACATGTTTTACAGATTCATTGTTATTCTTCAACATAAGATAGTATTTCATTGTGTGTATGTACGAAAGTTTGTTTATCCATTCTTCTGTTGATGGACAACCTAAAGGCTGCCTCCACTTTTTGCTACTGTGAATACTGCTGCAATAAATATGGGTGTGCATGTATCTATTTGTGTCATGGCTTTTATTTCTTGAGGATGTATACCAAGTAGAGGAATTGCTTTGTTATATGGTATTTCTATTAGCAACTTTTTGAGAAAGTGCCATACTGTTTTCCACAGTGGTTGCACCATTTTACAGACCCACCAGCAATATAGGAAGTCACAATTTCTCCACACCCTTACCACCATTTGTTGTTTTCTGGGTTTTGTTGTTGTTTTGTTTTTAACTTTGTTACTAGCGCTGAATGAAGATGATACATCAATGTTGTTTTCATTTGCATCTCCCTAATAACTAATGGAGTCCTGGTGTGGCGCTGTAGGTTAATGCACCAGACTGCAAAGTCATTTGAACTACAAGGTCGGTGGTTCAAGCTCACCAGTCACTCCTTGGAAACCCTATACAGGGTTGCTATGGGTAAGAACTGACTCCATATCACTTAATAACAACAATAACTAATGATCAAAAGCATTTCTTCATATGTTTGTTGGCTGCCTGGATGTCTTCTTCGGTGAAGTGTCTGTTCTTGTCTTCTGCCCATTTTTAAAATGAATTGTTTGTCTTATTGTTGTTGAAGCATTTAAGTGTTCTATAAATTTTATAGAGTATTCCTTTGTCTGACATGTCATTGCTGAACATTTTTTCCTAGTCTGTAGGTTCTCTTTTTATTCCTTTGGTGAAATTCTTAGATGCACATACTGTTTAATTTTTAGGAGGTTCCAGTCATCTATTTTGTCTTTTGTTTGTGTGTTATCAGTTATATTTGATAGTATATTTATGCCATGCATCAAAGCCCCTAATCTTGTCCCTATTTTTTCACCAATGATCTTTATAGTTCCAGGCTTTACATTTAGGTCATTAATCCATGTTGAGTTTATTATTGTATATGGTGTGAGATATGAGTCTTGTTTCATTTTTCTATATATGGACTTCCGGTTTTGCCAGTACCATTTGTTGACGAGACTTTATCTTCCCCAATTTAATGCATTTTAGTCCTTGGTCAAAGATCAGCTGACCATAGGTGGATGGATTTATTTCTGGGTTCTCAATTCTATTCCATTGATCTATGTGTCTTTCATGCACTAGTGCCAGAATATTTTGACTACTGTAACTGTGTAGTAGGCTTTGAGATCAGAGAGTGAGAGATCCCCTACTTTGTTCTTCTTTTTCAATAATGTTTTGCTTACCCAGGGTCTCTTTCCTTTCCATATAAAGTTAGTGATTCGTTTTTCCAACTCTTTAAAGAATAATGTTGGGATCTGGATTGGAATTGCATTGTATCTATAGATTGCTTTGGGTAGTGTTGACATTTTCACAGTGTTAAGGCTTCTTATCAATGAGCATGGTATATTCCTTCATTTCTGCATGTCTCTTTTGGTTACTTGTAATAGTGTTTTATAGTTTTCTTTGTATAGGTCTTTTGCTTCTCTAGTTAGATTTATTCCCAAGTATTGTTTTCCCAATTTCCTTTTCAGAGCTCTCTTTATTAGTGTAAAGGAACCCAACTGATATTTGCATGTTGTTCTTTTACCTTATCACTTTGCTTACTTTATCGATGCATTCCAATAATTTTCTTGCTGAGTCTTTGGGATTTTCTAAGTATAAGATCATATCATCCACAAATAAAGACAGTTTTACTTCTTCTTTGTCAATTTGGATGGCTTTAATTTTCCTTTCTTGCCTTATGTTGTTGTTGTTGTTAAGTGTTGTTGCAGTCCAGTGCATTATCCAGTGCACCACACCAGGAGTCCTTGCCTTATTTTTCAGCAAAGGATTGAATTGTTATTGTGTGCCATCTAGTCGGTTCTGACCCATAACGACCCTGTATAGGGTTTCCGAGGAGCGGCTGGTGAGCTTGAACCATTGACCTTGTGGACCAAACTGACTTTGCAGTCAAGGACATTAACCCACAGTACCACATCAAGACTCCAGGAGTGGTGATAAAGAGTATCCTTGTCTGGTTCCTGTTTGCAAGGGGAATTCCAGCTTCCATTTCTCACCATTGAGAGTGATGTTGGCTGTTAGTCTTGTATATATGTCCTTAATTAAATTGAGGAATTTTCCTTCTATGCCTATTTTATTGGATTTTTTATAAGGAATGAGTGTTGGATTTTGTCAAATACCTTTTCTGCATCAATTAATATGATCATGTCATTTTTCCCTTTGTTTTATTTACATGGTGTATTACATTGATTTTTTTCCCCTAGTTTTGAACCATCACTGCATACTTGGCATAGTCTCCACTTAGTCATGATGTAATGTATATGTATATTATATATATAGTTGTAGTCTATGAGTTAGGATTTTGTTGAGAATTTTTGCATCTATGTTCATGAGAGATATTGGTCTATAATTTTCTTTTTTAGTGATGCCTTTGTCTGGTTTTGATATCAGAGTTATGTTTGCTTCATAAAATGAATATAGGAGTATTCCATCCTTTTCTTTATTCTGGAATAGTTTGAGGACAAGTGGTGTCAGCTCTTTTCTTAATGTTTGGTAGAATTCACCAGTAAATCCATCTGATTCTGGACTTTTCTTAGTTGGGAGTTTATTAATGACTTGATCAAGCTCCTCTCTTATTATAGGCTTGTTCAAATTTTCTACTTGGGTCTGCGTTAGTGTAGGTAGGTCGTGTGTTTCTAGAAATTTATCCATTTCTTCTAGTATTTCAAATTTGTTGGAGAACAATTCTTCATAGTATTCTGTTATTATCTTTTTATTTCCACTGGTTCTGTTGTGATGTCACCTATATCATTTCTTACTTGTCTTATTTATATCTTCTTCTTTTCTTTTTGTTAGATTTGTGAATGGTTTGTTGATTTTATTAGTCCTTTCAAAGAACCAACTTTTTTTCTTATTCTTTCCATTGTTTTTCTGTTTTCTATTTCATTTATTTTTACTCTAAACTTTATTATTTCTTTATTTCTGGTGGTAGTAGACTTACTCTAATTCTCTTGTTCTAATTGTTGGAGGTGTTGGGTTAAGCTGTTGATTTTGTTTCTTTCTCCTTTTTGAATGTATGCATGTCATCAGTAGGGACCAGTACCTGGAAAAGGCCATCATGCTTGGTAAAGTGGAGGGTCAACTAAAAAGAGGAAGACCCCCAATAAGATGGATTGGCAAGTTGCAGAGCAATGGGCTCAAGCATTGCAATGATTGTGAGTTTGGTGCAAGACTGTTGTTTTTGTTAGGTGCCATCGAGTCAGCACTGACTCATAGTGACCTTATGCACAGAAGAATGAAACACTGCCCAATCCTGGGCCAACCTCACTACTGTTGCCATGCTTGAGTCCATCGATTGGCCACTTGGTCAATCCATCTCATTGGGGGTCTTCTTCTTTTTCTCTGACCCTCCACCTTCCCAAACATGATATCCTTCTCCAGCGACTTGTCTCTCCTGACAATATGTCCGAAGTATGAGAGATAAAGGTTGGCCATCCTGGCCTCAAAGGAGCACTCTGGCTGTACTTCTTCCAAAATGGATCTATTGGTTCTTTTGGCAGCCCATGGCACTTTAAATATTCTCCTCCAACACCATAACTCAAAAGTATCAATTCTTCTATGGTCTTCCTTATTCACTGTCCAGCTTTCGCATGCATATGAGGTTATTGAAAATACCATGGCTTGAGTCAGGCGCACCTTAGTCCTCAAGCTGACATCTTTGCTCTTCAACACTTTAAAAAGGTCTTGTGCAGCAGATTTGCCTAATGCAATACGTTGTTTGATTTCTTGACTGCTGCTTCCATGAGTGTTGATAGTTGATCCAAGAAGAATGAAGTCCTTGACAACTTCAATCTTTTCTCCATTGATAAGAATGTTGTTTATTGGTCCAATGGTGAGGATTTTTTTTTTCTTCTTTACATTGAGATGTAATCCATGTTAAAGGCTGTACTCTTTGATCTTCATCAGGAAATGTTTTAAGTCCTCTTCACTTTCAGCAAGCCAGGTTGTATCATCTATATATCGCAGGCTGTTAATGAGTCTTTCTCCAATCCTGATGCCATGTTTTTCTTCATAGAAACCAGCTTCTCGGTTGATTTGCTCAGCATACAGGTTGAATAAGTATGGTGAAAGAATACAACCTTGTTGCACACCTTTCTTAATTTTAAACCATTCAGTGTTCCCATGTTCTGCTTGAATATGAGGTCCAGGTACAGATTCCTCATGAGCACGATTAAGTGTTCTGTAATACTCATACTTCGCAATGTTGTCCATAGCTTGTCATGATCCACACAATCGAAAGCCTTTGTGTAGTCAATAAAGCACAGATAAATACCTTTCTGATATTCTTTGCTTTCAGCCAAGATCCATCGGACATCAGCAATGATAACCCTCGTTCCACAGCCTCTTCTGAATCCAGCTTGAACCTCTGGAAGTTCTCCGTCAATGTATGCTTGCAGCCGTTTCTGTATTACCTTTAGTAAAACTTTACTTGCATGTGATATCAAAGATACTGTCTGATGATTTCCGCATTCTGTTGGGTCACCGCTCTTTGGAATGGGCACAAATACAGATCTCTTTTAATCAGTCAGCCAGATAGTTGTCTTCCACATTTCTTGGCAGAGATGAGTGAGTGCCTCCTGTACCACCTTAATTTCTTGAAAGATTTCAATTTGTATTCCATCAATTCCTGGTGCCTTGTTCTTTGCCAAGTCCTTCAATGCACCTTGAACTTCCTCCTTCAGCTTCATTGGCTCTTGATCATATGCTTCCTCTTGAAACGGTTGAACATTAACCATTTCCTTTTGGTACAGTGACTGTGTATTCCTTCCATCTTCTCTTGATGCTTTCTGTATCATTAATAATTCACCCAGAGAATCTTTCAATAATGAAAGTTGAGGCTTGAATTTTTTCTTCAGTTCCCCCATCTTGAGAAATGCTGAGCATGTTCTTCCCTTTTGGTTTTCTGCCTCCAGATCTTTGCACATTTTGTTGTAATATTTGGCTTTATCTTCTTGAGCTGATGTTTGAAATTTTCTGTTCAGCTCTTGGACCTCCTCAATTCTTCCATTTGCTTTAGCTTCTTTACACCGAAGAACAAGTTTCAGTGTCTCTTCTGACATCCATTTTGACCTTTTCCTTCTTTCTTGTCTTCTCAATTATTTTTTGCTTTCTGCATGTATGATCTTCTTGATGTCATCCCACAGGACTAGGCAGTGTTTTGTTCTGTTGTGTATAAAGTCACTATGAGTAGGAACCAACTCAATGGCACCTAACAACATTGATTGCTATAAATTGCCCTCTAAGTACTGCTCTTGCTGTGTCCCAAACATTTTAATATGTTATGTTTTCATTCTCACTTGTTTCAGGTTTTTTGGTGTTTTGTATTTTTTTCCATTTTTTATTTGTTCTAGTATCTGGTAGCTACTAAGCAGGATGTTATTCAGTCTCTGTTTTTTGTTTCCACCCCCTCGGTCTTCCTATTATTGATTTATAATTTTATAGTGTTGTGATCTGAGAGGATGCTTTTGCTGTTTTTAAATTCATTGAAGTTTGTTTTGTAGTTTAACATATGGTCTATTTTTTAAAAAATGTTCCATGTGCACTGGGAAATAATGTATATTGTACTGTTGTTAAGTTCTCTATATATGTCTGAGGTCAAGTTGGTTGATTTTCTCCTGTGTCTTTGTTGAGTTTATTTCTAGTTGTTCTGTTCTTCATAAAAAATAGTGTATTAGAAAGCTTGTAAGCCCATCTTCAGCATATGTAACTAATTGGAATACCTAAAAGAGGTTCTAGAACTTGTCCAGTAAAATGGGCTTCTTGTGGATTTTTGTAGTGTATAGGACCCTAGGTGGAATCCTGAGCCCCATCCAGGTCCTTCTGAGGTGCGACATTCCCACTTGAGGAGACAGGCAGACCAGCCTGGAACTGCTAGAGGAGCAGAAGATACTTCTTGAAAGAAAGACCAACAGGAAAAATCCAAAACAAAGATGACATTCTGATTGGCTATTACAAGAATAAGCAAGTTGTTCGCTGGGGAGCCATCAAGGCCAACAATCAAGTCCATTCAGGACAAAACCCCCTCCAAGATTAAAACTCAAAGGGAGCACATGAGCAGACACATAAGATTGCTGGTGACCACATTGGTCAGCTGGTGAGTGGAAGGGATGGGGTGGGGAGGCAGCACTGAAGATATGGGTTGAATTCAACCATGTTCCACAGACTCCCATCAACCTGGAGATGAGAGAGATGAGAGGAAGGGCTGGTTGGTCCAAAGTGTGGTGAGACCTGGAGACTCCTGAGCTCATGGATAAGGACATAACCACAGAGGGCTAGAGCTGAGAGTGAAGCATCCAGCTGATATGAAGTGAGGGTAGATGCACAAGAACACCCAAACTTATAGATAATATTCATTTGACCTAGACTCGATGGCTTGATGATCAGAACTTGACTCGAGGAAGATTACAAAAACAATTTTTGATAAAAGAAACAAGTGTAAATTGCTACAATTTAATGAACTTGACCTATACTTATGGATGTAGTAGCTCAAAATACCAACTGACAGGGAAGGAGTCTTCACATCAAGTATCAAACTTATCCCTTCTGTATACAGCGTTCATAGGGACAGGCAACTTAGACATTGTCTACCTAAAATGGGGGGTGGGGTGGCTATAAAGGAACAAAGTGACTGGCTTACAAGTTTTCAAGAGGGAGTTTCGTTTCAGAGTATGCGGGGAAGGTAGAATCCCCACTGAATAGTTTTCATCTTGTCTAGACAGGTCTGGTGAAAGGCGATGGGGATAAGATTTTTATGATTCATTAGTGAGTAATTGTTATCATGACTAATTGTGACTGTCATAATTGTAAAGGTAGAAGTTTTGTAATAAAAGGGGTAAGTAGTTAATCTTATAGTCCAGGAACAGAGGACCCTAGGACCATCAAGGGAGAAAAGCATAAGCGGGATGTGGGACCCTATCCAGAGAAGCAGCGACACCAGAGATGGAGGCAGAGATGAGGAGATGGAGAAATAGAGCAGCTGAGGACTCTAGACTCATGGAAAAAGAAAGGCTGTGTGCTGGTGGCAAGGAGGCAGGCTTGCAGAATGTGCCCTTTGGTTGTTTAAATGATTATACATTCCTGAGTGTTTTTGTGTACATCCCCCAAGAAAACAAAAAACAACAGAGAGAATAGAAGCAAATACTGTTGAATAATGATGCACATAGGAGATTGTAATCATTGCAATGAAATGATGAGTGTAAAACCAATGTAAACTATAATTCAATCACAATAAAAACTTAAAAAGAAGAAGAAGAAGAAAGAAAGAAAGGCCTGACAGTTTGCTTTCAAACATTCACAGCCCTGGAGTGAGACCTGGTTGACCAGCAGTATGGTGAGACCTGGGAACTCCTGAACCTATGGACAGGGACATAGCCACAGAGGGTTAGAGCTGTGAGTGAAGCGTCCAGCTGGTATGAAGTGAGGGGAGATACACAAGAATGTCCATACTTGCAGATAGTACCCAACTGACCTAGCTTCAATGACTGGATGATCAGAACTCAACTAGAGGAAGAAAGATGAGGGGGGGAAAAAGTGTAATCCACTACAATTTGATGAACTTGACCTATACTTATGGATGTAGTGATTAAAAGAGGGAAGGAATCTTCACAGCAAGGATCATTCCCACACCCTGTGTACACAGGGTTGACAGGGATGGGCAACTTAGACTGGCTACCTAAAATGGGGGTGCTATGAAGGCATGAAGTGACTAGTTCACAAGTTTACAAGAGGGAGTTTAGTTTCAGAGGGTATGGGGAAAGGTAAAATCTCCACTGAGTGGTTTTCAACCTGTCTAGAGGTTCAAGCTGGATTCAGAAGAGGCAGTGGAACGAGAGATATCATTGCTGAT
>NW_006408731.1:1312956-1362553 GCF_000296735.1 Chrysochloris asiatica | reverse complement strand
GGCATCATTGATGGACTCAAGTGTGGCAGCGGTAGTGAGGTTGGCCCAGGATCGGACATTGTTTCGTTCTGCTGTGCATGGGGTCGCTATGAGTCGGTTCAAACTCGATGGCACCTGACAACAACAACAGACGGGGTTAGTGAAAGGAGATGGGAATAGACTCTTGTGATTCAACAGAAAATAATTGTTATCAGGACTGATTGCGATAGTTGCAAATGTAAAGATAGATGTTTTGTAACAAAAAGAGGGAGTGGTTGAGCTTGCACTCCAGGAGTGGAGGACCCTGGGACCATCAAGGGAGAAGAGCAGAGTGTGGGACCCTATCCAGAGAAGCAGCAATGTCAGAGATGGAGGCAGAGATGATGATGTGGAGAGATGGAGCCACTGGGGTCTCTAGACTCAAGAAGGGAGAGGAGCTGTGTGCTGGAGACCAGAGGGCAGGTGTACATTAAAAAAAAAAAAAAAAAACCAGAGGGAATAGAAGCAAATACTGTTGAATGATGATGATGCAGGGAGGGGATTGTAATCATTGCAATGAAATGAAATACAATTGGATGAGTGTAAAGATGATGTTCTCCCATGTAAATGATCACTCAATTCACAATAAAAACGTAAAAAAAAAAAAAAATGAAACCCTTCTGGAGCGCATATCGACTCAGTCATACATGGAGTCACCAGGAGCCAGAAATGACTTCACTGCAATTGGGTGTGTTTGTTGTTCTTGTTGTTATTTTGACCTGATCACGTGTAGCCAGAAATGATTGAGAGGATTTTGATGGCATTGGTAGGGTAGAAACTAGTGGACTCCTAGGAACTTTGAAATATCCGTTTTCCGTGAGTGGGGAAGGAGTGCTGGTCGCGTAGTGGTTACGAATCAGGCTGCTAACCTCAAAGTTGGCAGTTGAAAACTACGAGCTGTTCCGAGGGAGAAAGATGAGGCTTTCTGCTCCCGTAAAGATTTACAGCCTCGGAAACCTTGTGTAGGGTCGCTCTGAGTCAGAACCCACTCCCCGGTATTTAATAACAACAACGTCAGTGGGGAATGTACAGGCTTATCATGATTTTCCTAGTGGTGACCAGGTGTTTGAGTTGAGCCCTACTTTTACAATTTCTAGCACTTGTTTCCCAAACCATAAAATTAATACATATTTCTTATCGGCAATTTGGAGAACACAGAAAAGTATATAGAAGAATAGATAAATCATCAGCAATCTCTCCCCCTAGAGATAATCATTGTTTACACAATAAATGTACTTCAAGTTAAAAAAAAAAAAGTAGCGCATTAAAATTTCCTATTATTTTTGTTGTTGTTAAGTGCCGTCGAGTCGGTTCCGTCCCATAGCGACCCTGCGCTACCAGAACTCTATTATTGTAGAGTTGTCTATTTCTTTCTTCAGTCCTATTAGAGTTTCGTTTATGTATTTGAGGCTCTTTCATTGGGGGCATAGATATTTATTATGGTTATGTCCCCTTGTTCAATTGGCCCCTTAATCACGATATAATGTCCTTCTTTGTCTCTTATGCTGGTTTTGGCCTTAAAGTCTATTTTATCAGAGATTAAAATGATCATTCCTGCTGGTATTTTATTACCATTGTTGTTACGTGCTGTGGAGTCGGTTCTGACTCATAGCGACCCTGTACTGGGTTTCCGAGGCTGTAAATCTTTACAGGAGCACAAAGCCTCGTCTTTTTCCTGCGGAACAGCTGGTAGTTTCGAACTGCTGTCCCTAAGGCTCGCAGCCCGATTCATAACCACTATGGTGCCAGAGCTCCTTATTACCATGAGCTTGATATATTTTTTCTATCCTTTAATTTTTAGTCTAATTCTTTCTTTATCTGCAACATGTGTCTCTTGTGGACAGCATATTGAAGGATCGATCCTGGCTTCTTATTCATTCTGCTACTCTGTTTCTTTACTGATGCATTTAATCCATTTACATTCCATGTAATTATTGATAGATATTAATTGATTGCTGTAATTTTTCTGTGTGTGTGTGTTTTGTGGTACTACTGGTTTCTTTGTTTCACATAATTCTCTGCACTAAATTATTTTGTTATTCCCTCACATTCTTTTGTTGTACATAATGAAAATTGATATTTTAGGACACAAATAAATTTCAAAGGATATAAATAATACAAACAGTATTCACAGACTGTCAAGCAATAAAACTAGAATGAAAATGGAAAAAAAAAAAAAAAAAGTCCCTTTCACCTGGAAAAATTTAAACATGTTATAAAATCACTCACAACAAAGGGGAAAATACAAAATTTAATTTCATAATTCCTTAAAATTGATAAAAATGCAAAACTAACATATCAGAACCAGTGGGATAAAATTAAAGTGTTTATTACAAGAACTCTTATACCATTAAACACTTACACCAGTAACTATATGAAATAAAGGAGCTCTGGCATTGTAGTGATTACAATTCGGGCTGCTAACCTCAAGGCTAGCAGTTTGAAACTACCAGCTGTTCTGTGGGAGAAAAATGAGATTTTCTGCTCCTGTAAAGATTTACAACATCAGAAACCCTATACAGGGTCACTACCAGTCGGAACCAACTCCATGACACATAATCACCACCACCACCTTATGAAATAAAGTTAATTAATTAAACAATCAACTCAAAACAAAATAAACAACAAAATGAAAGGATGCAGAAGGAAAGGTTAACAAACATAAACTCAGAAAACAATGAGCTAGAAAAAAGTAGAACTAATGAAAAAAGAAAACTACAGGTCAATTTTACATGAAATAAAATTAAGAATCCAGTAACCCATTAAAAAGAATAATACATGATGTCTAAATGAGGTTTATTCCAAGAATATAAAAATCACTCATTTTAGGAAAGCTATTCATATAACCCATTCACTGTGGGTTAATGTGCCAGACTGCAAAGCTGTTTGAACTACAAGATTGGTGGTTCAAGCTCACCAGTTGCTCCTCGGAAATCCTATACAGGGTCACTATGGGTCAGAATTGACATGACGGCATTTAACAACAACATTCATATAACCCATTATACTGCTAGACCTAATGGAAAAAACTACACATAAAGCACTGGATGGCTAACCACAAGGTTGGCAGTTCAAACCCACCAGCCATTCTCAGAAACCCTATAGAGTCCCTATGAATCAGAACTGACTCAACAGCACACCGCAACAAGGAGAAAAATTACACAAAATTCTCTTCACAGAGGAAGAAAAGGCATTTGACAAAAGTGAAAATCTATTTAGTATGCTAAAAGCATTCAGTAAAATAGGAATTGATGAAGTGAATTGGAATGAGGGGAAATGAAAAGCAAAGAAAGGAAGGAAAAGGGAAAGGAAATTCTAAAAAGAAAACAAAAAGTCCTGAATATGAACTTTAAAGTACCAAGAAATTTCTACAACTATAAATTCTCTAAAGTCACAAGAATATATTTTAAAATTGGTGGAAATTATAGAGGAAGGCCTAGATTCATTAAAATTTGAGTTCTCTCAAAAACAATTTATAAGTGTAGTGTAATCTCACAGTCCAGAGGAAAGGACAACGAAATCCTGAGACAAAGAAAATAGTTTCATCTGTATTACTACTGTTTGTGAGGTATGAGGAATGGACTATGTATAGGCAAGAATATGTAAAAGTGGACCTTCTGAAACAGAACTCTATTAGGATCCAGGCTAGAGGGATTTGTTGGTGGTACGGACAGTCAAGCTATTCTGAGGCAAAACAACAAGCATGAATGTATTAGAAGCTGATGGAGATGTCTGAGGTTGTTAGAATTATATATTGATTTAATTGGTATAGAATGAGTCCCTTTATCAAATAGAGATAGAAGGAAGCTATTCTGTCAAGGCATACTATAGCTGAATATGCTTCACCTTCTTAATGTTCTGAAATAGATACTACCCCTTTATCAAGATCTACTCAGACGACTACTAGACTAACAATTCTCTCAATTCTCTCCTGAACCTGACACCTTGCAAAAGATTTAGAAGTTAATATCTATACTGAGAGTACATGTGATTCCAGAGTGTTCATGATTTTTTAATGGTATGCTATGTTGTTGGTAAGTGCCGTCGAGTAGTTTCCAACACATCGCGACCCTGTAAAGGGTTTCCAAGTGAGGCTGGTGAGTTTGAATCACCGACTTTGTGGTTAGCAATCCAGTACTTCTTCTACAGTACCATACCAGGGCTCGTGTTATGCTATAGAAACGGAGTATTTTTTTTTTTCTACCCTACCTCCCTTGCTCTGAAACTAAGCATACTTTTGAAAACTTGTAAGCCATACACGTTGTGCCTTTATAGTCCCCTCCTCCCATTTTAGGTAGCCAATGAACAGAGGTTTTTTTTCTTTTTTATGTTTCCTTGGGTAAGTTTCCTTTGGGTACCTCAATAAAAAATGGAAACATTTAAACATTTATTAGGGGAAAAATTAATTACAAATGTTGAACTCAATACTAAAGTTACACTTTCTGAAGCTAAAGAAAAAAAGTACAAAAACAGGTCCTCAGTATAGTTTTATGAATCCATGAAAACAAAAATCTACAGTTACAAAAGATGTTTGTTCTTGTTAGGTGCTGTCAAGTCGGTTACAATTCATAGGAAAAAAGATGTTGGCCATCTCAAAACTTCATATAAAGCAAATTACTTTGTTGCTCCCCAGATGGCCATTTGGTGGTGCCTGAGTAATTCTTTGGCATCTTGGTGTGGCACTGTAGGATAAGCAGTGGACTGCTAACCACAAGGCCAATAGTTCAAATCCACCAGCCACTCCTTGGAAATCTTACACAGGAGTCGCTATGAATCTGAACCCACTTGCTGGCACTTTAACAAGTCATTCTCTAGAGTTTGATGCACCAATAGTAACAAATCGATTAAACTTTTCAGTTAGTGTTAGACAATGTTATCCAACAAGTTCTAATGGTGGATTCATCTTTTCTAATTTATGTTTATCAGACACACACACACACACACCACTTCATTTCCCCCCCGCAACCCCTACCCCCCCCCAAAAAAAAAAAAAAGAAAGCTGTGGTAAGACTTGAATCCTTCATTCACCTCAAGGACATTTATTTGTACATTTGCAAATGAATTCCTTTAGTTGCCCAATTTTTTTTTTTTTTTTAAACCTGAATGTGCTTGAATAATATTGTGTTTTTAAAGTAAAATTGCATATTTTGTTGGAGTTAAGCTTTCTCTTAAAAAAAATAAAATACTCTTAGCTCAATAGAATTCTTAAGATGATGAAAATGTTCTTTATCTATGCTGGCCAAACTGTAACTATTAGCACTTAGTACTATTGAGCACTTGAAATGTGATTAGTGAGATCATTCCATTGTTGTTGGTAAGTGCCTTTGAGTAGAGTCCCGCCCATAGCAACCCTGTATAGGATTTCCAAGGAGCAGCTGGTGAGCTTGAACCACTGACCTTGCAGTTCAGATAATTTTGCAGTCTGACACCTTAGCCCACAGTGTTCCATTACCAATTAATACTAACCAAAAAAATATTTTAAGTAGCATACAGATTTTATTTTCCACTTGGAAAATAATTTAGTACTCATTGGTAGATTTATCCACTTCACAGACGAAATTCCTGTGGTTCTTCCATTAAAACACATAGACCCACACATACTCATACATGAGTCAGGAAATGGTATTTTGGAAAAGACAGCATGGAAGGTTAACTACATTGGAAGAGACCATTTTAGGTATTATTAAACACGAATGTTCCCTTAAACTCTAGGGCATACACCCAATACTAATGCTTAATCCTAAACATGGGGTGCTTATGACATACATAAGAGCCATGTATGGAGTGGACTACAAGTATGGAGTCCACATTCTTCCAGAATTCCCTACCTAAGAAGCCCTGAACTTCCTTCTAGAATTCTGTATACACCTCTTTCCCTTGAATGCATCCTTCTAAGAGCAGACCATGCCATTAGGGCGCATGCCTCTAGGCCTGATAGTACTAGCCCATGAGTGACTCTTAGCCAGGTGTGTGCATGAAGCTTGCAAGTGTGCCACATACGTGTGTGTGGTCCTTCAAAATGTGGGATGAAGCCTGGAGTCAGAAGAGGATAAAGGGGTGTGTATTTATTCACTGATTCCCCTCCTTATCTCATCTTAAATTTAGTCAAGTGCTGCATGTAGTCAGTCAAATAAGAGGACTTGACTTTAACACAATAGCGAACTTTTATCTGGATCCAATGATACATCATGTTGTTGTTGTTGTTAAGTGCCGTCGAGTCGACTTCGACCCATAGCGACCCTGTATAGGGTTTCCAAGGAGCAGCTGCTGAGCACGATACATCATACTTCACCAAAAATCTACTCTAATTAAAGGCAGGAACAGTAACAATGAATCCAATAAATCCATAAAATATAGGGAGAAGAGGAAGAGGGATGTTGCATCCTCAGGAAAACCTCTGGGGAAAGTTTTTCTCTCCTCTGGTCTGTTTCTTGACCCAGGAGAAAGCTCAGAAAAACGAAGGGATCCAAGGAAATTTTCCTATGGGCTTTGCATGTTTTCCTTCTTTCAGTGTTTTCTTGCTCTTTAATGTAGCTTGAGATGTTGTTTTAAGTGCCTTCAAATCGGTTCCGACTCAGAAAGCTGTATTATAGCGTTTCCAAGGAGTGGCTGGTGGTTTGAACCGCTGACTTTTCAGTTACCTGTCCAGTGTTTATTCGACAGCGCCAACCAAACGAGCTGTTGTTGTAAAGTGTCGCCGAGTCGGTTCCGACCCATCTATGGGTTTCCGAGGAGCGACTGGTGAACTTGAACCAAAGTAGGTTCAAACCTACTTTGCAGTCTGGCGCATTAACCAAATGAGATGTTGTTGTTAAGTGCCATCGAGTTGATTCCGACCAACAGCGATTCTGTTTCCAAGAACTTGTTAATTTGGTGCCTCGATTGTTTTTTATTCTAGAATCAGAGCTAGTTGTTGCTAACCCGGTCCTTTTCATTTTGTCTTCCGCTTGTTGACGTAGTGTGGTGACAAAGACCTGGAAGAGCAAAGAGTAGGTATGAAAAAGCAGAACTGAATTGAATTGGTTCTTGTGTGAGTTAAGAACCGAAAAGGTGGTGAGCGAATGAGCATCGCAACAAAAGTGGAGGTGCCGGGGATTGAACCCGGGGCCTCGTGCATGCTAAGCACGCGCTCTACCACTGAGCTACACCCCCTTACGGAAGCAGTGGATCAGAAATATTTCTATGGCTTGTTAGTACCATTTTTTTTTTTATAGCAAAATGAAAAATAATCTTGTCGAAACCTATTTTTAGACCTTTTATATTGACTCTAGTATTGCGGTTACTCCTGAAGGAAAACTGAATGTCAGACTGAAATTTTCCGTCTGGTTCTGGGAGCCCGCAAGTTATCCTCTCCGGGGTTTTGCTCGACGGCATCTGCCTGGGGGACTGAAAGTAGTCCTGTCGAGCAGCCTCCAGAAAGAGATCCACTGTCTTTTGTTTCCCGATTCAGGGCGTATCCCCAACCGTCTCTGAATAAAAAGACTGCCAGGAAGTCTCAAGTGTAGTGAAGGAAGATGAAAAGGAAAAAAACCCCAAAAAAACCTAAATGTACTGTGAGAATTTAGCTCCAGGCAGGTGAGGAATCAAGGAGGGAATTGCAGAACTACTCGTGGTGGTCACGGCCAGCACTCTCGTTGACCACAGATGCCTAGCACCAGGGTCTGGAAACCGGGTTTAAAGACGCTGAGGCGAGAGTGATGAAAACCAGAGATGCGTCCTGGGAAGAGAGGAGCTAGGATGCACCAAAGACAATAGCGCCCCCTGCAGGAAGAATCAACATATATGATAATCTCTAAATTCAGGTGGGAAATGTTCAAATTTACATTTTTGGCTCAAGACTCATTGAGACTGCCACAACTGTAAAAGTAGAAGTTTTGTAACAAAAATGGGGGAGTAGTTAATCTTACATTCCAGGAATAGAGAACCCTAGGACCATCAAGGGAGAAGAGCACAAGCGGAATGTGTGACCTATCGAGAGAAGCAGCAACACCAGAGATGGAGGCAGGGATGAGAACATGGAGGGAGCAGCTGAGGACTCTAGATTCGTGGAAAGAGAGGGACTGAGAGCTGGAGGCCAGGGGGCAGGCTTGCAGAATGTGCCCTTTGGTGGTTTAAATTATTTTATATGCCTTAGTGTTTAAAAGAAAGAGGAAAAAAAGAGAGAGAGAGCTAAAATGAATAGAGAGAAATACTGTTAACTGATGGAGGGGATTATAATCATTGTAATGAAACAAAGTAACTGATGGTACATGAAGGGGGTTATAATCATTATAATGAAACAAAGTATTTGATTTGTAGAATGTAAAACTGACTGTCTGCCCTGTAAACTTTCACTCAAATCACAACGAAAACTAGTCCGTGGAGATGTAGGATAAGCACTGGATCGCAAAGTCGATTTGAACTGCAAGATCACTAGCTGCTCCTTGGAAACCCTATACTAGGTCTCTATGAGTTGGAATCAACTCAATGGCACTTAACAACATCAGTAACTTAGTTTTTAAATTATGTTTGTGATATCAGCATTTTAAGAGTTGTCATTGGTTTGATTTCTCATTCAAAATAATTATTTTTATACCTAATTTTGCAGACATATATTTTGTCTAAAAGATGATCCTTCCAGAGGCTGCAGGGGAATGTAGAATCTCCACTGAGTGGTTTCCAGTCTGCCTGGATGGGGCTGATGAAAGGAGATGGGGATATGACTCTTGTGGTACAACAGTGAATTGCTATCAGGACTGATTGTGAGGGTTGAAAATGTAAAGGTAGATGTTTTGTAACAAGAGGGGAGTACTTGATTTTGCAGTCCAGGAGCGGAGGTCCTTGGGACCATTAAAGGAGAGGAGCAGAGTGTGGGACCCTATCCAGAGAAGCAGTGATGCCAGAGATGGAGGCAGAAATGATGACATAGAGTGATGGAGCAGCTGGGGACTCTGGACTCTGGGAGGGAGAGGGGCTGTGTGCTGATGACCAGGGAGCAGGCTTGCGGGGTGTACACTTTGGTTGTTTGATGATGCATGGAGGGGATTGTAATCATTGCAATGAAATGAAATATGATAGGATGAATATAAAGCTAATGTTCTCCCATGTAAACTATCACATAATTCACAATAAAAATGTAAATATATATATATATATATCCTACTACTGTACATGTACCGTATTATGAGAGCTAGAATTTGATGGGACTACCTTATTTTTCTGGGTCTCACAAAATTTCCACCCTTGACAGGGTACAGTCTTACATGTTTTATATTGCTCTGAATTGTTGTTGGTGGTGTTGGTAAGTGCTGATCAGTTGATTGCAACTCAGTGACCCTGTATAGGGTTTCTGAGGAGTGGCTGGTGAGTTTGAACCACCGATCTTTCCCTTCAAACTGACCTTGTGGTCCAGTGCTTTCATATGATGCCACACCAGTACTCCCTAGCAACCCATTGTTGTTGTTACTATGTAATATCGAGTTGATTCTGACTCACAGCAACCCTATATAGAGTTTCCAACGAGCTGCTGGTGAGTTTGAACTACTAAACTTGTGGTTTGAACCACTGATCTTGTGTTCAAACCTACCTCGCCATCCGGTGTTTATTCCTATAGGGCCACACCAGGATTCCTTTATAGTTATGTTGTTGTTAAGTGCCATCAAGTCGGTTCCAACCCATAATGACTCTGTATAGGGTTTCCTAGGAGCATCTGGTGAGCGTGAACCACCAACCTAGTGGTTCAAAGTGACTTTGCTGTCTAATACATTAGCCTGCAGCCTTTTTCTTTACCTGAAAATTCTCCATTCCAGGGCACTGTGCTTTTCTAATGTTGTGCGTTTTCAGATTCTGTTGTTGTTGTTAAGTCTTTCCAACATAGAGAGACTCTGTATAGGGTTTCCAAGGAGTGGCTGGTGGGTTTGAACTGCTGACCTTGTGGTTAGCAGTCCAGTGCTTGTCCTACAATGCCACACCATGACTCCTTCAGATCCTGTAGTCTATTAATTTTTAACTTTTTGCAAAGCCTAAAACATTGTGATTTTGAATCAAACCATGACTGATACAGAGTATATAGAATATATGCTCTGATGGCCTAGTGATTAAGTCACTAGATTTGAAATACAGTGCCTTTTTCCTGTGTAGGTTCAAATCCTGCTCACAGTGGTTTCATTTTCTGGTTAGACTATTATTAGCAACTAATAGTACCCAACTGTCACTCATTGTTTGAAGTGACTAGAGAGGAAACTCCTGCCAGGTCAAATTGTGCCTCCCTTAACAAACTAATCCCCTTAGACAAGGACATAACCCTCAACTCAGTATGACCTTGTATAGGGTTTCCCAGGCTGTAAATCTTTATGGGCGAGCAGAAAGCCTCTTCTTTCTCCCATGGACCAGCTGCTGGGTTTGAAATGCCATCCTTCCATTTAGCAGTCCAGTGTTTATCCTACAGTACCACCAGGGTCTTTTTAAAGGCATAACAGTCCTTTGAATTTGAACATACTTAGCTCAGTCTTCCCAAGTTTGACTATTTTGCTGAAGACGAAAGCCCCTAAAGCTAAGGTATTCCAAACTTGAAGTAAGCAGTTCTCTTTGACAGTTCCTTCTCTACGATATAGTGGGAAAGAAAGTGTGAAATGTCTTGTTTTTGAGAATTTGGGCTGCTCCTCATTATCACCAACAACTCACCCTGTCAACATTTTTGGAGTACTTCATCTGAAGACTTCAACATCTCATACATCCTGGGTATAATAACAATTTCTAGGAATAGCTGAAGGAAAGCTGTATTGTTGTTGTTGTTATGTGCTGTGGAGTTGGTTCCGACTCATAGCAACCCTGTACAGGGTTTCTGAGGCTGTAAATCTTTATGGGAGCAGAAAGCCTCATCTTTCTCCTACAGAACCCCTGGTAGTTTTAAACTGCTGACCTTAAGGTTCACAGCCCGATTCGTAACCACTATACTACCAGAGGTAAATACTGTTGATTGATGGTACATGGAGAGGATTGTAATCATTGCAGTGAAACAAGGTGTGATTTGTTAAATGTAAAATGGATAAACTGCTCTGTAAACTTTCAGTCGAATCACAAGAAAACCTTTTATAATTTATATACCAGCAGAATCTGTGGAATAATCCATTTAACTGACTGGCTGGGTAAACCACAATCCCTGTTCCCACAAGCCTAGTAGAATGCTTACCAAGAGTTTCTCATATTTGTTCAAATTCTTACAGAATTCACACTTATTGGCTCTTCTGAGATTGAATGAATCCCTGATTCTGTCTCTGTGAAATCTTCCAACTACAAACCTGAATTATTCCCTGAAGTCATCTTCAAACAACTGTTTAGCTAAATTAGCAAAGAATGTTTGTTTGCTATGAGCATTATACTCTTTTACAGAATAATCTGTGAGATCGAACTGTGGACAGTAACTCTAAAAAAGACAGATGAGAAGTTGAGGGGGTGTGTGTTTGGTGGTTATGTGCGGAGTTAGCTCTTAGTCTCATCTTTCTCCCACAAAACAGCTGGTGGTTTTGAACTGCTGTCCCTGAGGCTAGCAGCTGGATTTGTAACCTCTATGCTACCAGAGGGGTACTGCACCTAAGTCAATGGTGATAAATATCAGAATGGCAATATAATGCGAAGAATGTAACAAATGTTACTCAACTGTACATGGAGAAAACGGATGCATGGGTGTATATTTTGCTGTGTATTCTCACCAAAAAAAATTAAAAAATAATCCTTAGGCCAATGAGTGAATATAGAAGGAATCTTAATATCCTCAAAGACAAATAAAGAAATCTGAAACTGGGCTAGGGATCCTAGCTGGAATGAGTTATACATGACAACTAAAAAGCCAGCCTTAGAAACAGGTATTTCAGAGATCACATTAAATCTTTTGACCCTTAAGCTCTCCAGTAGATCTTTTTTTGAATTTTCATGTAAGATATTTATACCATTGGTAAATAAAAATTGGTCTCTCATAACTCAAGTTTTGTACTTTTAATTTTTCATTGTTCTCGCATTTGAATAGACTAGACTGACTGCAGACTCATTCCTCCAAGACTAATGTTGGCTTTAGATATAAACGATCTAGTTTCTAGTAAGGTAACATTTAATATAAAGGATATAATAGAGGCCTTATTCTCTTGTCTGACTGGGATCAGCTTTTGGGTGTTTTGTGGGTTTTTTTAATCCTTTCATAACTGAATCATTTTATGTTGGGAAGTTTTAAAATTGATCCACTAATGAAATGAATGCATGCTGCATCAGAGTATTTTTTGTTCTTTTTGTTATGAAAGATGAATTTTTAAAAAAATATTAAGTGGTACACATATCTATCAGTGGACTCTGGAGGTAGGATAGGTAGAATGAAGCAGGAAAAGTTTGTTTTTTCTTAGCAATTTTATTTTACTGTGTGAAACTTTTGGAAACATGGGGCAACACATAAAGGCACCCTGCAGTGGTTGCACATAATTGTAGTTCGAGTCTGCTTCTTCTTCATGCTGCATTCTCTGCACCGCCTTCTGGTGCCCTTGACAGGCAAATGCTTTCCAACCTGCTGAAGCCGGATGTTAGTTGGTACCTCTTTGACTCCTGGCTTGTTCCTGACAAGAAAGGAGGGTCTACTTCTTGTTTTGATTTCATGTAATGAGCTGCTGTCATGGGAGCATTACTACTGCAATAAATTACATCTTATTGCACAACTACTTACAGCTCATAAACCAGAAGATAAGTCCTTGACCATTGCATGAGGCAAACATGCAGTATGCCAAGGGCGCTGTAATATGCCCTTACACTGTGCCTGAAAATAAGTTATTCACTTGAATATTATCTAATCCTAAAGATCACACCTTCCCAGTAACTCACAAGAAACTGTAAATATACTTACAAGGTTATCTTGCTGTTCAGAAACCCAAGAGGCAAACAAAAATGTAAGTAGTACTTATATGTACCATTGGTCATACAGTATGTCAAAGACAAGAGCTTACATTGTGCCTGAAAATAACTTAGTCAGCTGAATATCACCTAACCCCCAAAACCACACATTCCCAACAACATACAGGAAACAGTAAATATATTTAGAAGTTTTATCTCGTGGTATAGAAGCCCAAAGAGACAAAAGTTTTACATGATCATTCCTCCAGGGTGCGGCACCTCATACAATAACCTCTCAACCCAATAGTATAGAGCCAACAAACTTCCATTTTATAGTTACTCAAGTCCCCCTGCTGATGACAGCACGTAGTGTAGTGGTAAAAAAGCGTCCCCAGAAACCCGAGGCAGAAAATGTAAGTGGTGTCTGCATGTACCAGTAGGGGTAAAAGGGTTTAAATAGTGAGTGAAACTGGGGATCCAAAAATACTACTACTTCAAATATTGTAACTGAAAACACTCACCAATCTTTTGAAAAAGGGATTCCCACTGATTAGGGTTTTTTTTGTTGTTGCATTAAACACACTTTTAATGTTTCTCGTACAGACTCACGTTTCCATTTATGTAAATGGAGTTAGAACTTCAAGACGTTTTTAAGCTGCATGGAGATAATCTTAG
Organism: Chrysochloris asiatica; assembly: GCF_000296735.1. Lineage (NCBI taxonomy): Eukaryota > Metazoa > Chordata > Mammalia > Afrosoricida > Chrysochloridae > Chrysochloris > Chrysochloris asiatica. Next base: position 1,349,011 of record NW_006408731.1, on the reverse strand, counting down.
ACTTTTATGTGTTCTCTTATTTGTTCATGGTGTACTGTGTTCCATTAATAATCTCCACATCTTTATACAGTCTTTACAACTTTTAGAGAAAAGATAAAGCTCCCTCCCTAAAATGTACTGGGATGTTTCAGTCCTTTTTTATGCTCTTCAGCAGTTTATTTAGTCCTTTATTGGAATGACGGGCAAGTACACATGCTATTCCAAAGCTTGTGCTCGTCCTGGGACCAGCTGTGACCTCTTCCTTATCAATGCCTCTGGGTTTCAGTCCTCCTCCTGTTGTTGTTGTGAGGTACCATCCAATCAATTCCCACTATTAGCGGCTCCATGTGTCAGGACAGTACTGTCCCGGAGGGTTTCCTAGGCTGTAATCTTTATGGAAGCAGATCTCCAGGTCTTTCTCCCACAGAGTCACTGGGTGGTTCAAACTGCAAACCTTTCAGTTACCAGCCAAGCGTTCCTTTCTAGCCTCCTAATCTGTGAGAAAATAAATTTCTGTTTATTAAAGCCACTCACTTGCAGCGATTTTTGTAATAGCAGCAGTAGGAAACTAAGACAGTCTTATACAAGGAAATGATTTAAGGCACATCCCTTCGGATGCTACTGATGCTAAAACCCAGGGGCCTCCAGAAGAGTTGATTGGACCTCGAGGTCGGTACAGCAGGTCCCTGCTCCCTGGGATGGATGGGGTGACACTGGGGTGGGCTCTCTCACCTAAGTACTTCTGGTGGTGTGGGCTCTGGGCGGCCGTGGCCTGCTCGGGCGTGCTGTGCAGGCTGCTCTTGGAGCTGCTGTCCCCGAGGCTGTCTGTCTTCTGGGCAGGCCGGTACCTGGGCAGATGGCACCGTGAGCTTGAGCAGTATGGCCTTGGATGGGCCCAGGGACCAGGGTACTGAGCAAGATTCCCTTTGGGATTTGTGCATGTGTGTGGTAAAAATATATACAGAAAACCCCCAGCTTATAATGAAGTCTGTTCTGATGGCTCTGTCATTAAGTTGGTTCCAACATAAGTTGAATATCTCTTTTGTTTATCTTAGTTTTCATTATTATTGCCTTTTATTATTAGTATCTTTGCTATCTAATCTTTATTTTTTAAGGGGGTTGGCACAAGAATGATAACATCAGCAAATTACACACTGCAATATTACATGTCATACATATTACTAATGATGACATAAAAAACAAGCATATGGACAGTCATAAGTGCAGTTACATGTTACTTGAATATGTCAATTCAGGGACTACCTATATAAAAATTTGCTATTTTAACCATTGTTTTAATTGTATAACTCAGTGGCATTAATTATGTTCCCCGTGTTGAACAATCATCACCACTTCCTAGCACCAAGTGCCATTCATTACCCCAAACAAAAACTCTGTACCTCTTACCCAATAATGCCTCATCTCCCAATGTCCCCACTCCACTGGGACCACTAATCTACTTTCCTTTTGGTATTTGCCTATACCAGATATTTTAAGTAAGTGGGATCACATTATTTGTCCTCTTGTGTCTGGCTTCTTTCACTCAGCATGATGTTTTCAAGATTCATACATGTTGTAGCATGTACCAAAACTTCATTTCTCTTACAACTGAGTAATATTCCATACTGTGCATACACCACATTTTGTTTATCCATTCATCTGTTGATAGACAGGCATCTTTCGATTACTGTGAATAATGCTCCTATAAACATGGAGTATTTAAAAAAAAAAAAAAATTATCTCTTAGGAGGCCACTGTACTTCTTTGAATAGAATCACAAACAGCTTTCCATTGTGTGGTCTCAAAGAAAATTCCGAGAAATCCATCTTGCCCTCATCAGACAGAACCCGGAGAAACCTCAACCGATGAGGGGTTTCCAGAGCTGGGGTGTCCTCAGAGCCTACAGTACACCTTGGGAAGTAACAGAAGGCTGGGTAGGGGACAGGACAAGGTCAATCAGAGACAGGAGCATCCACTTTGTATGGAAGGAAGGGCCAAGGGGACAGTGAAGATGGGAGAAACGCCAGGTCAGTCAGGCGGCTGCTGACTTAGCAACAGAGCCAGGGACATCCAACCTAGATCACTTAAGGCCTGAATGTGAATGGCAAGCCTGTTCAGAAAACATGAGCTGTTGTTGGCTGCTGTGGAGGCACCCCGACTTATGACCACCGCATGCACAACAAAGAACACCCTGCCCTGTCCTGTGCCATCTCCAAGATTGGTTGAAGACTGGACTATCGTACTCCATGGAGGGTTCATTGGCTGATTTTGGAAGTAGGTCACCAATCAGTAGGTCTTTTTAGTCCATCTTAATCTGGAGGCTCTGCTGAAACCGGCTCAGCACCCTGGCAGAGGGGTTGTGGCTGTGCAGGAGTGCACTGGTTCAGAATCAAACCTGGGTCTCCCACATAGAAGGCGAGAATTCTAGACTAAAGCTTCTAAAACAGCACTCTACCTGGCTTCTAAGGAGCCCTCTCAGTGTAGTGGGTTATGAGTTAGGCTGCTAATCCCAAAGTCAGCAGTTCGACTCTACCAGTCACTCCACGGGAGAAAGATGAGGCTTTCTGCTCCCATCAAGTTTTACAGCCTCAGAAACCCTATACAGGCCCACTATGATTTGGAACCCACTAGACAGCATACAACCACCACTACCACCACCTGATTTTGCAAGGACCAAATTCAGTAGCAGCAACAACAAAATACAATGTGGTCCATGCCTTGAAAACCAAGGGTCAAAATTGGCTCCATTCTTATCTGTTAGCTCCCAGGAAATGTTCTGTGCCCTCCAACTCCCATGGCTGACCATATGGTTAGGTGTCACTGGGGTACTTTGAAGCAGCCACACTGGATTTTAGTTAGAATCACACAGATTCACCAAGCGGCCTCTCTGCACAGTAGGCCAGGTGCTAGGCGTGATGGAATCACATGGAGGTGCTCACAATCAGCATAATCTAGGTGCTAGAGAGGGAGCCGAGGGGCGAGGAGTGCCCTGGAAGCCTTCCAGGAAGCTGAATTTGAGTGTGACCTTAAACTAGGGGTCTGCAACCTACAGCCTGCAAGCCAGATCTAGCTTACCACCTATGTGCCAATACAATTTTACAAGTTTGTAAAATGTACTGACACATAGCCACACTCATTCATTTATGTATCATCTATGGCTGCTTTTGAGCTACTGAGGCAGAGTTGAATAGTTGCAAAAGAGACTGTCCCATCTGCAAAGCCAAAAATTTTGACTATTTGGCGCTTTCCAGGAAAAGTTTACTGACCCCTGCCTAAAAAGATGAGCAGCTTTGTGATAGATGGAGAACATTTCCCAGAATGACCAGGCCTTCCTAGCCATTGGATTGATATGCTAGGAAGCAGCAGTACTTCTCCTGGCTTGGGCTGTTTTGAGTAACTTATTGAGGTTATTATTACACTTGACTTATTTTATCATTCTCTCTCTGGATGAGGCTTTATGCACTATGTGGTGGTGAATTTTATACGCCAACATCGTTCAATCAGCACTGGTGCACAGCTGTTTGGTAAACACTAGTCTAGTACTTCTATGGGATTAAATCAGTTGGCCTCAAGTAAAGCAAGTTAGCCTCCCACATGTGGGTAGGTTTTATACATTCAGCTGAAGGTCTTAAGAGCAAAAAGGGGGTCTGGGGTATGTTAAGCCTCCAACACTTTTCATTCTTCCTGTTACCTGACCTGCGGATTTCAGGGCACAAGCTTGCAGGTAACTCCAGCCTGTAGCTGGGACTATGGATTTGGGACTTGCACCTCCCTCCACCCTAATCAGGTGAGAAAATTCTTTGAAGTAAACTCTCTCCTCTCTTTATATAAAGTCCCCTCATATATATGAGGTGCCTTCAAAAAGTTCATGGAAAGATTCCATTATCTTTCAATTCCATTTTTCTGTGAACTTAATGAAGCCCATACATACGGGTGTGTGTGTATACATACATACATACATATATATATATATATAAACAATTGGTGTCAAGTTGGCCCTGATTCATGGCAGCTTCATGTGAGTCAGAGTAGAACTGTGCTCCATAGAGTTTTCAATGGATGATTTTTGTGAAGTAAATCACCTCTTTTGAGGTGCCCCTGGGTGGACCTGAACCACCAACCTTCAGGTGAGCATTTGTGTATGTGTACATACATACACACATCTATGCATATATCATATATGCATGATCCTGTGTATACACACACACACACACACTCGATCTCTTTGTATCTATCAGAGTCTAGAAAACCTTTTGGAGCAGTTCTACTCTGTCACATGGGGTCACTATGAGTTGGAATTGACAGCACACAACAGTAGACACATACACGTGATGTATACATATACAAAATATGACAGACACACATACACGAGGGAACTTCAAAATGTTCATGAAAAAAATTGTATTTCTCTCAATTACATTTTCCCATGAACTTTTGAAGCCCTCTCATATATACAGGTAAAAAAATCTTTGCTAAAAGTACTGTTCATATGTGTACAGGTTTATTCTAAATAAAATATGTCTAAACCTGTCTTGGTGATCAGTGGATAGCTGCACAAAAGTCCTCTCAGGAATACACTTGTCTTAATCTCATTAGGAAGCCTTCAGAAAAAAAGGTCCATCAAAACAGTGGCTTCCAAAGGAATCTGCTGGACTAGTTCAATTCAAGGCAGAAAGGTAAGCTCAGAAGGTTATGACAACTGTGTTTTTGGAATTCTAAGAGGGGTAATCTTGATGTTTTCTTGAAGGACACAGGACAATCGTAGGGACTTATGAAGAACTTTTAAGAAAACTGAAAATTACATTAGTGAGAAAAAGACCAGGAAAGTTGGGCTGCAGAAATTTTTTCATCGTGACTATGCACCTGCTTATCCTTGGAGGGCAGCAAGGGTTATCCTAGGAGAATTTCATTGGGAGGCCTTGCCTTCATCTACTCTATAACCCTGGTCTTACCTTTTCAGATACTGTTTTGCTCCCAGAACTCAAAGAACATTTCAAAGGAACATGATTTTAGTCCCTTGAGGATACCAAAGTGCTGTTTTGACATGGTATAAATCAAGTGCAAAATTCTTCAAGGAAGGGTTAGCGACAGAAACACTGCCTTCAGAAGTGTATAGACCTAGATGGAGGATATTCACATTTTGATATTTTTGCTTAATCAAGGTTCCTATGATTTTGCACAATACTTTTTTATTTCCCCTTATATATGTACACACACACATTCGCTGTCTCTCTCCTCTCACTGGCTCTGTCTCTCGCAAAACTCCTGGTTAGGAAACATGAGCCCCCATCTCTTGCTCTCCTCACACCTTACCTGGGTGTCTCAGCTCCCCCTTGGACACTGGAGAGCAGTGTGGATGTGAGTGTTTTCCCCAAAGGACACGCCCGCCTGGACTTGGTTCACCCACCTGGGCTTCTGGTGCAGGGGCTGCTGCTGCATGGCCACGTACTGCGTGTCCTCCTGCAGCCCATTCAGCGGGGAGTCTGGCTTCAGACGGATCCCATAGTAATGACACTTGGAGTTGCCCCTAGAAATCAACAGCCAGGGTCAGCTATCTGCAAGAGCCCTTCACAGCAGGCTCACTTTGGGTTCTCGAGAAAATGGTGTCATGAGCTGTTCCTCAGTCAGACAAACTGCGGAAAGTCTACTCCCAACATGTGCCTCTGAGAAGTCCTGCAATGAGCAAACCTGTTCCATTTTGTTTAACCATAGAAACCGGATTCTAACGCATGGCGACCTCATGTGAATCAGAATAGAACTGCGCTCCACAGAGTTTTCAATAGTTAGTCTTTAGGATGTAGATCACCAGGTCTTATTTTGGAGTGGACTAGAATCTCCAATCTTTTGGTTAACAACTGAGCCTGTAAACTGTTTATACCACCCTAGGACTGAGATTACTGGAAATGTTTTTTTAAAAAATACTTCTTTTTATGGAAATTTTCAAATGAAGAGAGAGAATGGAATCGTACCTACATGTCCCACCACCAGCTTCTAAAGGAGAGAACAGACTGGTTACCACCATGTTGTTTTTGTTATTAAGTGCCATCAAGTCGGTTCCGACCCTGTAAAGCATTTTCAAGGAACGGCTCCCTGGCCCATGTTCGTTGTTGTGACATCAACCGTGACTCCCAGAGACTCATATTAGAACATTAGAACTATGTTCCACAGGATTTTCAAGGCTGTGACTTTTTGGAAGTACATCACCAGACCTTTCTTCTGCAGTACCTCTGGGTGGGTTTGAACCACTGACCTTTCAAATAGTAGTCAAGCTCAAAGTATTTGCGCCCAGAGCATGGTTACCTCAGGATGTTTCCAGACTCAACCAAAGTAGGGCTTGGATTCGGACACTCACCAGAAAGAAGAAGTCCCATATTCCCCTAAGAGTTCAATTTCTGCTTAAAGAAAGGAGGAAGTTGGGGACATCAGACCTGTGGTCTCATCCCCCACCCACCTGGTACCCAGGCGTCGTGTCCTCAGGCCCATGAACACTGAACGAATCAGTTTCCCGAAGGAAGCAGCATTCATAGGGTCTAGCTTGTGTTCCTGGCAGTGCCGAAGGTAGTGGTTGTAGACAGAACTTCTGGGCAGACTCACACCTTCAGCAGTTTCGTAGTTATCTAATAGCCACTGGAGCTGGACAGGGAGAGACATTTACTGTCAGAAGCAGAAACTGTTTAAATGGGTTACACCGATCCCTCAGGAGAATTACAGGTTCCCCTCTGCCAACAAAGAGTATCAGGAAATGATTTTCTAGTTATCATGGGCTGTGTTCAAGCGATTCTAAGCACTTGAATTAAGTCTGCTATAAACCATTCATTTATTCCTTCATTTTTCATCCTGTTTTCAGGTTCTTTGGCTTATTTTATAAAAATCTGCACATCATTAGGACCTATTAGGTATCATCTTCATAATTATTTAAACACCCACACACATCATACACAGTTTAAATACCAAATACACTACCAAGTATCTCCTAAAATTTCTGCTATTGTTATTACTTTCAAGTTGATTTCAACTCATGGTGACACAAGTAGATCTCGGCACACTCATGTTCATTGTAGCACTATTCACAGCAGCAAAAAGATGGGGACAACCTAAATGCCCATCAACAGAATAGTGAAACTTTGGTACATACATACAATGGACTACTACACAACACTGAAGAATAACCATGAGCCTCCATAACACCACCTCACAACATGGGTGAACCTGGAGGACCTCATGCTGAGTGAAATTAGTCAATTGAAAAAAAAAAAAACACATAAAAAAGTCCTTTTCCAGAGTCAGGTGCCTGGCCTTAACTGCTGTGGAGCAGGCACACACACTCATAGGGGCCCTGTATAGGGTTTCCAAGGACTAACTGGAATTTATGACATTCTCTCCATACTTCCAGAATGCAGACTGACAAGCACTCTGAGACACAAGGAAATAGGAATGATGCTCACAATGGTCAAATAAAGTCACCACCAGATGAGACAGTGACTGTTGAGCCCAAAGTCATACCAGCTTCCCTGGTCCAGGTTTCATGGATCCTGTAGGAACTTCACCAAAGAGCCTCCATGAAGAAGACTCTACTGAGGACCTCAAGACCATCCCACAAAGGAATCCCCCCAGTTCCACTATGAGAGTACCCCTGGACCCAGGGATGTCCTCTGGCATCTCCAGGAGCTTGCTGAGCCGTGGCTGTGACCCAACATCCACATAAAGGAACAGATTGTGCAGGAGCAATGGCAGGCCATCCTGCCAGAGGAACTCAAGACTCAGATACAGAGATATCAGCACAGAGTCAGAATTACTGTCTCTTTGGTGCCTGATCCAACTGCAGCAATAAACCTCAGTTTCCTTGATGCTTTTCTTTGACTGTCGATAAGAAGAATCAATCAAAGCCTATGTCAACCTCTATTTGAGTGAGGCAGTCTTATTTCCTTGAACTGACCTCTAGGAGATGTTTCTCAGCCCTCTTGTTTGCACAATCAACTTGTATTTGCTCTGCTGACTGTCTCCTTGTTTTTTCACTTTGTAATATGCTTTAATATATTGCCTTTATGTAGCCAAAGAGTAATCTGCTTTACATTTCAGAACTCTTAATTCTTACTGGGAGCATGAGTGAAACCTTCTGTAACCCCACTATATTCATTAGAAATAACTGAAATGATTAAAGTGGTCCTTAATCATGAAAAAACACCCCAGATATTGTATGAGACCACTGTAGTAAAAAGTGAAGAAAAGGTATTCTGGATAAAAGACAATGATTACCAGGGATGGGAGGGAAGGGAAAATTATTCATTGGCTAGAGGGTAGTAGGGTATTATTAAGTGCCAACAAGTCAGTTCCAACTCCTAGTGACCCTGCATAGGATTTCGCAAGGTAGGTTTGAACCGACAACATTGTGATTAAACGCTTATCCTACAGCACCATAACAGTAGAGGGTACACATGTTAACATGGGTGATGGGGAAGACAACATATAAGTTAAAGTGAACAGAGGTATATACTGTTAACTGTACACAGAGGGGATTGCAATCATTGTACTGAAACTAAGTATATGATGTATTTACTATAAAACTGATGGTCTGCTCTATAAACCTTTACTCAATTCACAATTAAAAGTTTAAAAACTAAAAAGTTACTGTCAAGTAGACTCCAATTCACAGTGACCCTATGTGTGTGAGAGGAGAACTGCATTCCACAGGGTTTCAATAGCCGATTTGTTTTTCAGAAGACTACCAGACCTTTCTTCTCAGGTGCCTCTGGACCTGAGTCTGGCACCTCCAGTCTCTTGGTTAGCAACCAAGTGCATTAACTGTTTATACACAGACTGAATCCTTCATTTTGAAATTAATAAATAGTCCAGTCAATGATTATCTATTATTTACAAACTTTTAAATTATTTATAAATAATTCAGTCACTCTAACCTATTACCCCTTGAGCCTTTGGCGCATACCCCTCCTCACCCTGAACACACCTGGACTCATCCCTTTCCTTCTTTGATCTGGGAGGTTGAGGGACTCATGAAGCTGAGAATTTTCGGAAGAGAACACGGGCTAACAAGGTCATACTGGAGCAGGGTGGGCCCTAAGCCTAATCTCGTGTGAGTGGTGTCTTAGTGTCTTATATAAAAGACAGACACACACAGATGATAAAAAAAAACATGCGAGGAACAATCTGAAGCCAAGGCTAGTACCAAGGACAGGGGTCTTCCTCTAGAGCCAGCGCCAACTCAAACTTCTAACCTCCCAAACTGTAGGCCAACACAAGCCACCTACTTGTGGTATCTTATTAAGGCAGCCCTAGGAAATGCAAACAGAGCCCGAGTCCTGATTTTATGGGTGGGAGCTAGAAGAAGCATTTATCTAGGAATCCTGAGGAATGGGTTGTAAGACCGGTTCTATCACCCACTTAGCAGTGGCCTTGGATATGGAATAAGCTCATAAGGTAAAAGAAAGGTTTGGAAAAGATTTCTTTTGCATCACCCCTCCCCACCCAGTACTATTTAAACTAGAAGGTGCTTTCACTGGGTAACTATGTTTTCATCAAAAGGCAACATGGTTGCCTTGGCAGTCAGCTCTTGCTGCTGAGATGAAAGTAACTTCACAGGAAGGTGATGCCATCCCCACCACCAGCTATTGTGGAGTCGCCTAGGAATGCGCTCCATATTTCACTTTGCGTTGATACAATCATACTTTAAACACCCAGCTTTCCATCCATTCATCACACATTTATCAAGAACTGAGTTGAAGCTGGGCCCTGTTTTAGGTGTCAGGGACACAACAGTGAGGAAGACAAACCAGAACCCCTACCCTCATGAAGCTTCTGTTCTTGTTGGGGAGAGACCCATCATAAACAACAAAAATATACAGTATGAGAGATTGAGGTTCTCTGAGAAAATTTCACTCGGGAAAGTGGACAGGACGCCAGTATGGAGGGGGTTGAAAGGAGAAGTGTGATTTTAAATCAGGGGGTGGGAATGGGGGAGGTTGTGGAAAGCTGAGAATGTGTTGATTTGGAAAGACTTAAAAGAGATGAGGGACGATAAAGAGGGTGTTCGTGGGGGCAGGGGATGGGAGGGAAGCAAAACAGGCAGAGAGAACAGCCTGTGCAAAGGCCCTGAGGCAGGACTGTGTCTGGTTAGTTGGAGGAACGGCAAGGAAGACCATGTGACTGCAGTGTGAGTACATGAGGGAGAGAGTATGCTGGGCTGAGGAGGAGAGGACTTGGCAGGCATGCAGGGCCCCTTGAGTTATTTGATGACCCTGCTTGAAGTAAGTAAGTGGGATTCCTGGCGGATTCTGAGCAGAGAAGTCCCTTGACCTCACTTGACACAGGATGTTCCCTGTGGTTGCCTTGAGGAGAGGCTGGCAGCTGGCCTGGGTGGAGGTGGAGGACAGTAGATGACCAAGATCGCCCATGCAAGATGGTGGCATGAACTATGGAAGTGGTGAGAAAGGGTATGGACAAATCTTCAAGGATAAATCAGAGAGCATGTGGGGATGAACTAGAAGAGGCCTGTGGGAAGAAGAGCAAGTCTGAGCACCAAGAAGGAAGAACAGCTGGAACTGAGAAGGGGAAGATGATGGGTGGTGGTGGTGGTTGAGGGGCATGAAGGTCAAGAGCTCAGTGTTGGACCTGTGACACTGAGATGCTTCTTCAAGTCTGCAGGTGGATAAAACACCCTGGGAAGGCAGGGAGCCTCCATGGGAGTCACTAGGGTACAAATAATACTTCCTACCAGGAGGTAGATGGGCCAGATAGACGGTGTATGAGGGGAATGATACAGGAAAAAAAAAAAAAAAAAATGACAACACACCCAAGATCCCTGCCCCAGCAACCTGTCACAATAACTTAGAGCAACTTCTGGACATGCAACCCCTCTGTGATTGCTGACAGCTCTCTGAACCCGCCTTGGTCTGCAGGTGACACACTTGATCATTATCTCTGTCTATGTAGTGACTAACTAAACACTACAAGGAACTTTGATACTTCGTGTTTTTCGATTTAAAGAAAAATGTCATGTAATCTGCATACAATAAAGCAGATCCATCACTCGGGTTGGACATAACAGTCTATTTTAGCAGACATTGGTTCCTCTCCATGTCAAGAGCTTGGGAACCTCCTGTGTGGGTCCCTGAGTCACTGGGGAGTGGTGACTCTTGGGAGAGTTGTTAATTGAGGAGCAGAACCCATATTGGAGTGGCAGCCCTTGTGGGAGCCTTAGTGAGAAGCATCCAATACTTAGCAGGTGCTGGCAGCCTCCTCAGCTTTAAACAGGGACCTGAGCCCAAGTTATTCCAGATGTACCCCAAGAAATGTTTTAGTAGCTCGAAGATGGGTAACAATATGTTCACATCTCCCCACACACACAAGCTTCTTCACCTCTTTTCTCTAGAAGATTCATTCCTATTTGCATTCTCCCAAATTGCATCTTAGAAACTCTAGAAAGCTCCCTCCTCTGGGGGTTCCCACATGTTTCTTCATACATGAAGAAAGCAAAAGGTCATTAAAAAGGCAGGAAAGAAGGAAAAGACCAAAATGAATGTCAGAAGAGACTCTGAAACTTGCTGTTGAACATGGAGAAGCTAAAGCAACTAGAAGAAATGATAAGATAAAGGAGTTGAACTGAATATTTCAAAGGGCAGCTCAAGACATAGTAAAGTATTATAATGAAAGTAGCAAAGATGTGAAATCAGAGCATCAAAAGGGAAGACCATACTCAACATTTCTGAAGATGAAAGAACTAAAGAAAAAATTCAAACCTCAACTTGAAATATTGAAGAATTCTATGGACTACTAATCACAAGGCTGATGATTCAAACTCATGAGCCACTTCTCAGAAACCTTATACAGGGTCACTATAAGTCGGAACCGACTTGATGGCACTAAACAACAATACCAACAATGGACAAAATATTAAAAGACGCAGGAAGCATCAAAAGCAGATGAAAGGAATACACAGTCACTGTACCTAAAAGAAGTGGTCAATGTTCAACCATTTCAAGAAGTACTACATGATCAACAATCTATGGTATTGAAAGAAGAAGTTCAAGTTGCACTGAAGACATCTGTGAAAACAAGGCTCCAGGAACTGATGGAATACAAATTGAAATCTGTCAACAAACTGATGCAGAAATGTAGGTGCTCACTCATTTCTGCCAAGAAATCTGGATGAGAGCTACCTGAGTAACCGATTAGAAGAGATCCATATCTGTGCCTATTTCAAAGAAAGGTGACCCAATAGAATGTGGAAACCATCTAACAATATCATTAATATCACATGCAAGTAAAATTTTGCTGAAGATCATTTAAAAACGACTGCAGCAGTACACTGACAGGAAGTTGCCAGATTCAAGCAGGATTCAGAAGAGGGTATGGAACAGGATATGTGACATCAGATGGATCTTGGCTGAAAGCAGAGAGTACCAAAAGACGTATCCTTGTGTTTTATTGACTATGCTAAGACATTCTACTGTGGATCATAACAAATTATGGATAACATTGCAAAGAATGGGAATTTCACAACACTTAATTGTGCTCATGGGGAGCCTGTACAAGTATACAAGAGGCAGTTGTTTCAACAGAACAAGGGGATACCTGATGGCTTAAAATCAGGAAAGGTACGCATCAGGGATATATCCTTTAACCATATTAATTTAATCTGTCAGGAGAAAGATGAGGCTATCTGCTCCTACAAAGATTTAAAAGCCTCAGATATCCTATACAGGGTCGATATGAGTCAGAACCAACTCTACAGACTTAGCAACAGCAACAATATATTCAATCTGTATGCTGAGCAAATAGTTCAGGAAACTGAATTATATGAAGAAGATTGGAGAAAGAATCATTAACAACCAATGATAATTGTATGACACAATCTTGTTTGATGAAAGTATAGAAGACTTGAAGCATTTATTGATGAAGATCAAAGACTATAGCCTTCAATATGGACTACACATCAATGTAAAGAAAATGAAAATCTTCACAACTGAACCAATAAGTAACATCATGATAAAAGGAGAAAAGATTGAAGCTGTTCAAGATTTCATATTACTTGGATTCACAATTAACACTCATGGAATCAGCGGTCAAAAAAGCAAACAACACATTGCATTAAGGCAAATCTGATGCCAAAGACCTCTTTCAAGTATTAAAACGCAGGAACTGCAGGAGAAGATGGCAGTCTCCACATCCACAGGAGTTAAAGTTCTTCATAATTTTCACTTGCTGGAAGAACTTGAAGGGCAAAAAGGAATAGGTGATAGAATGGTTAGCTGGGACCTTGAAGATGATGACGATAAGACACTCGAAAAGGTGGACAGGAATGATTATTGGGCCGCCAAGGACAAATTATGAAAACAGCCTGAAAGTAGAATGTGGACCTAAATATCCTGAAGCACCTTCATTACTTAAATTTGTAACAAAAATTAGTATCAATGGAATAAATAATTCCAGTGGAATGGTGGATGCATGGAGCATACCAGTTTTTGCAAAATGGCAAAATTCCTGTAGCATTAAAGTTGTACTTCCAGAACTAAGATGACTAATAATGTCCAAAGAAAATATGAAGCTTCCATAGCCACCAGAAGGACAAACGTACAATTCATTTTAATGGATCTCAAATTCATCTTAAATAAACAACCTTCTACTCATCTTTTTTTTTTTTTTTTAATTAAATTTTTTTTTTTTGCATTGAGTGAAAGTTTACAGGGCACATCATCAGCTTCACATTCAACCATTCATATAGCTTGTTTCATTACATTGATTATTATCCCCTCCATATATCATCAGTTAACAGTGTTTCTCTCTATCCTCTTTAGCTTTTTTTTTTTTTTTGGATTGTGGGGGGGGCACTTGCCTTTTTGGAATTTACAGTCTCGGCTTTTAGGGAAGGTTTTTACATTTGTCTGTGGATATCCAGGGCTCATGTATGATATTACTAACAAGCATTACTGAATAATCAGATGAGGGACAGTTTGCTATGTCTACTAGGTAGCTAAAGTCTGATCCTCAGAGCCTAGGTCAACAACGCTTGGGCCCACAGGGGCTTGGCCTCCTGACCGGGTCTGCACTGTCTGCATCTGAATCCTCCTTATTTATTGATTGTTTAAGGGACGCTGCCTGTCTTAGGTGGTCAGTGCGAATTCCTCAGTCTTACCAGTCATTGAGACTCATTGCAGCATGGCAATGGCTCTGTCTTAAGTAGCCGAGGTTCCTTCTACTCATCTTGATTAAGTATCACAATGTAGAGTATCCACACATTAAGTCAAAGAATTCCAGCTGGTAAACATGACTCAGACATCTGTATGAATACATTTAACCCATGTATACCCATTATGTTTTCAGGTCACAGAGGAAAAATGCAGCACTTCTCTCTAGTCAAGGCACTGGCATTTACGCCTAAACCTGCAGTACCCCAAACAGAATTCAGGTTTACAAGACAAAAGCTCACTGGAGAACTGTCAGGCTTCTGTGAACGGATGTGTGTTCTGAAAATCATTCTCCAGGAAGAAATCATCAAGGGCATGGTTTATCCATCTTGCTTAGTGAAAGAGCTGCAGTTTAAAGTGTTTAAAGTAGCAGGTGCAATGAACATGAGTACAATTGTGTTCTTTTTAAAGCAGTGTGGGTGCTAACTACTAGTGTTATCAACAGCATATTCAGGATTGTTTTGATACTTGTATTTATAAGAAACAAAAGGATGGGGGGAGTTGATGAATTTCTGTTAAAAGCCATTTCTGTGTGTTACCTGCAGCAGACATGGTAAGTATTTGTTTACAGTCTTTGTTTAACCATGCATTTAAGTAAAACCAACAACAGCAATAACAAAAATAGGTGTCTGTATATGTGATTCTGAGACGAAAGTTCGTTTTAAAATGTAAACAAAACGTGGAAAGTTTTCCAAAAAAGTAAGTATTAAAGAGCAAAGATGTCACGCTAAGGACTAAGGTGTGCCTGAACCCAAGCCACGGTATTCTCAACTGCCTCATGTGCATGGGAAAGCTGGACAATGAATAAGGAAAACTGGAGAAGAACGGATGCATTTGAATCATGGTGTTGGAGAGAGTATACCATGGACTTCCAGAAGAATAAACAAATCTGTTTTGGAAGAAGTACAGTCAGATTGCTCCTTGAATACAATGATGGTGAGACTGGGTCTCTTGTATTCTAGACATGTCTTCAGGAAGGACCAGTTTCTGAAGAAGGACATCATGCTTGGGAAAGTGAAGAACCCCAACAAGATGGACTGACACAGTCACAGCAACCATCAGTTCAAACATGAAAACAATTGTAAGGAAGGTGCAATGTTTCATTCAGCTGTATAGTGTCGCTCTGAGTTGGAACCAACTCTATGGCACCTGAGAACAACACAATGTTAATGAGGTTGGATATAATCTACAGGATTAGGTTATATCTTAAATCAGTCTCTTCTGAGATATAAAAGAGATGAAACAAGCAAACTGAGCTTAGAGGAACCTACTACTACCAATAAAGAAAAGCCAGGACTGGAATGGAATCCCTGTATTGTGAAACGCCTAGATCCAGAGGAAGACTGATACCAAGACGCATGGAGATCTCCAAAGAACGTTGAGCCTACTGATGCTGAAAGGAGATAAAGATCTTTCTCCAGAGCCAACAAAGAAACCTTTCTCCTAGAGTTGGCACTATGAAATCTAGCCTCCTAAACTGTGAGAAAATTAATTTCTGTTTACTAAAGACATTCCTTAATAAAAAAAATATCACTTGTGGTATTTCTGTTATAGTACCACCAGATAACTAAAATACTGACTCAAATGGAAACAACCCAAAGACCCTCAACTGGTGAGTGGATCAACAAATTGCAGTAGAACTGAATACTACTCAACAACCAAAAATGAGTAAGTACTGGTTAATGCAACAACTCCAATCAATCACAAATGCATTATACTGAGTGAAAAGCCAGTATTAAAAGGTTACATGCTGTATGGTTCTACTTATATGATAGTCTAAGGAGACAAAACTATCATGAAGAACAGAGGGGTGGTAGCCAGGGGTCACAGGTAAGGGTAGGTTATGACTACAAAGAAATACCTCAAGGAAGTTTTGGGCTGATGAAATTCTCCTTTTTTAATTGTGGTTGTTGTAGTTGTTAAGTGCCATCGAGTCTGACTAATATCGACCCTGTACAGGGTTTCTGAGGAATGGCTGATGAGTTTGAGCCGCTGATGTGGCAGTTCAAACCAACCTTGAGGGTCAAGTGCTTATCCTACAGCACCACACCAGGACTCCTTAATTGTGTTACTGGTCCCACAAATCTATACATGTGCTAAAAGTCATAGGTCTGTACACCAAAAAAGTTCATTTTACTTTGTTATTTAAAAAAATAAACAGTTTTCAAAGCAAGGAAGCCAAATTTTGGATAGGAGCATGGTGGGAAGAATAGAGTATAGCTCTTGAGGGGAATTTCCTCTTGCTTAATTCAGCCCAGCATTTTATACACATATGGAGTCTCTAAGAGGTTAATAATAACATTGATAACAGAAGAACAGCAGCAGCATCTCCCACTGGTGGGGCACTTCACTCATATCAGAAATTCACAAGAGCCTGTGGCATATGGTTTATCCTTCTTTTTACCAAGGGAGAAACAGGTTCAATGAGTTTGAGAGATGCTCTGTGGGTCACATGGACTGCCTGAGGCTGGAGACACTCCAGTTCAGAGCGGCCTGGACCCGCAGCAGACAGCCTCCAGCTGTCTCTTATTCACCAGCCCAGCAACTGCTGCTGCAAATCTATCACTGTCTACCCCACTGGCCCCTGGGTGGGACCCCCTACATACCGTGACTGGCGATGACCGGGACCGGGATTTGTGAGCCAGGGAGTGCCTCGTGCTGTCCATCCCCCCATGGATGAGATAAGCGCCTGCGCTGGAGACAATGGGAGTCCTTGCAACATCCATGGTGATGCCCACCATGCTGTGGGAGGGGATCACCGGTGGGGACGAGGCTGCCACAGTCACCTGGGCACTGCCTGAGGCCTCGAAGTATGACGACGTGGCACTACTGGGTGTGTACATCTGGGGCTCAGGGTTGTAGGCATAGGCTGTCCGTCTGTCAGAAAGAGAAGACACTGTGGAACCCTACCCAGTTTAAGTCCCTTCTCGTCGTTTTGAAGGAAAAATGGAGTCCCATGACATACATGATTTACAAGATCATGACATATGAAATTCCCATGCAACATAAAGTTCCAAACTGTCCTCTGGAGGTATCCAGGATCACAAGCTTGTTAATCAAACACTGATCTCTCAAAATCCCAAGAGTGGCTATAGGGGTTGAATGTGGGCATTTCTCTGTGGACACGGATACTTCTGCATTGTGATCATGGTGTTGGTTGTAAGCCATAACCATCAAGATGGCTCCGACTCACAGCAGCCCTACAGGCCAGAGTACAGAAGGATTCTTTAAATCTTTACAGAAGTGGACTGCCACAGCTTTCTCCCTCTTAGCAGCGGATGGTTTCTAACTGCCAACCTCAGGTAGCAGCCACGCACTCTAACCACCAGGGCTCTGGGGTGAAACTGCCCAGAACTAAACCAGTACAATCACTGTCAAGTTGACTGCAACACAAGGTGTGTCAGAGTAAACCTGTGCTCCTTAAGGTTTCCAATGGCTGAGTTTCTCAAAAGTAGATGACCAGGTCTTTTTTCTGAAGCACCTCTGAGCAAACTTGAACCTACAACCTTTCAGTTTAGCAGTCGAGTACAAAGCTCTTTTGTGCCACCAGGGACACCCCTCAGATTGATAACAGAGAAGAACTGGTTCAAACACAAACCCAAAAAGAAAGAGGTGGAAGAGTCGGAAAAAAAGGGCAGAAGAAGAAAGGCCACGTACCTGGCTCCATTAGTGAAGACGGTGTCTCCCCCATCCATGTACTGCACCTGGGCTGGGTAGACACGCTGCATGGGCTGTACCTGTGACAACATCACACATGCTGTTACTGAGGGTGGTTTCCTGTGACGCCTTTCCAGATTATTCAAGCAGAAAAATTTCTTTTACACCCCTGAGGTACTGTAGGATAAGCACTAGACCGCAGGTCGGTTTGAACCACAAGGTTGGCAGTTCAAACTCACCAGCCACTCCTTGGAAACCCTATACAGGGTCGCTATGAGTCAGAACCCACTCGATGGCACTTAACAAGTTGTAGTTTTTCCATGCATGGTCACTCTTCTAGAAAAAAACTAGGAGAGACAAAGTTATTGTTGTGTGTTAGAGTTGATTCTGACTCATAGTGGCCCTGTAAAATGGAGAACAACCAAAGGGTGTTGTTTTTTTTAACTTTTTACTGTGAAGGTTAACAGACAAGATCACCAGCTTTACTTTCAACCAATCATATGTTTTGTTTCATGTAACTAATTACAATCCTCTCCTTGCAAGTCACAAGCCTCCTTGTGGCTTCTTTTTTACATCTTATTTTTCACAAACGAACAAAGCAAAAATATTTGATGTACACATGGTGGTGGCAAGGGTTGTATGCTATGGAGTCGGTTTTGACTCGTAGTGACCCTGTATAGGGTTTCTGAGGCTATAAATCTTTATGGGAGCAAAAAGCCTCATCTTTCTCCTGCGAAACAGCTGGTAGTTTTGAACTGCTGACCTTCAGGTTAGCAGCCAAACTTGTAACCACTATGCTACCAGAGCTCCTCTGATGTATACATACAAAACAAAAAAACATATATTCATTTAAACGTCCAAAGGGCACATTTTACAAGCCAGCCTCCTACCCGTAGGCACATAGACTTTCTCAGTCCATGGGCCTAGAGTCTGCAGCTGCTCTCTCTCTCCATTCCATCGACTCTACCACCCCACAGGTTGCAGTTTTTAAGGGAGCAGATCCCCAGGTCTTTCTCCTGTGGAGCCACAGGAAGTGTTTTAACTGCTAACTTTCTGGTTAACAGTCAAGACAATAAAGACTGTACATTCCACAAAAGCTCAAACAGTAATAGTACTTCAAATAAGCCCAAGGTTAGCTGTACCCGTTGCCATCCCTGTGCTGCTTCCATGAGCAAAGATTCATTTCCACTGCAGTTCAAGGTGAAGCAAGGTCAGAGTCTTAATCTGCATATGTAGGGGCAGGAAATAGGATGATGGCGCCTGTCTTAAGTGGGCCTAGTGGTCTAGGGAATGGCAGGAGAAAGACAACTGAGAGCTCTGAGTGGTGATGCTCACAAGCTTCCTGTGGCCTGGCCACTCTGAGAGGACTCCCAACAGTCACACCCCACAGAGTGAAGGGTCTGCAGCCCCTGAGGCAGAAGGGCCAACCCTGCTAGTCAGGAAGCCCACATCAAGGACAGAACCAAGCCTTTGCAGCATGAACTGCCCCTGCCAGGGAAGAGAGGGGTTAAGTTATTTTGCTCCACATGGCCCCTGATGCTTCCTTTGGGGGCCCCTTTCTGGCAGAGGTAGAGGCTCTGGGAACCATACTTGGAGTGTGAAGGTCTGAGCAGAGGCAGAAAGCAGCAAGGTGTCCGTAGTGGGGAAATGGAGAGAGGAAGACGAAGACAAGAATCCACACCATGCTGCAAGAAAGTCAATTCAACGCCCCAGCTGGCCCCAGTAGTGGAAGCCCAGTACCCTGTGTGCAGAACCTCACATCTTATAGAAGAAAAACACCTTAATAATAATAATAATAATAATTATATATATATATATATATATATTTGCTGCTGAGTATATAGCAAAACATGTATCAATTCAACAGTTTCTACATGTGCAATTCAGTGACACTGATAACATTCTTTGAGCTGTACAACATTCTCAGCCTCCTTTTCCAAACTGTTCCTCTCCCATTAACATAAACTCACTACCTCCTAAGCTTTTCGGTGAAGCTTTCAAGTTTCCATTGTCAGTCTGATCCCATAGGGATTGTTCCTTAAAAGACTACAATGCTCATGGCAGACAGTCTTTACTAACTGAGATAAACTATTGTTTGTTTGGTTTGAAGACTTCAGATTATTTTTGGTTAAAAGTTTAACAGTTATCTCAGGGCAATACTTTTAGGTGTTTATCCCACCTCAGTGATTCCAGAAAGTCTGGATTCCATGAAAATATGAAATTCTGTTCTACAATTCTAGCCCCCATCTCACTGATAAAAGATTCTTCAACAGAATCTTTGATCAAAATGCTGTTTCGTAATGGTATCTGGGCACCATCCAGTTCTTCTGGTCTTACGGCAAAGAAAGTAGTTATTCATGGAGGCAACTAGCCACACATTTCATTTCCTCCTCTTATTCCTGATTTCCCTTTTTTCTAACAGAGGGAATCTTAATGGATACCCAACTCAGCCTAATTTTAGGGTGAAGAAATTGAAGGCCAAAATATTGACTATGGCTGGGTCTCACCATGGTGGTTAAGTACCATGGAGTCGGTTTTGATTCATAGCAACCCTGTACAGGATTTCTGAGGCTGTAAATCTTTACGGGAGCAGAAAGCTTCATCTTTCTCCCGCAGAACAGCTGGTAGTTTTGAACTGATTCATAACTACTACACTACCAGATGTCTCACTGTGGTTATCTCTAAAAGCTGTCCCTTGGGCCTGCAGGAAGGGGCTGATGGCTACTTGCTAGAATACCCAATCACAGTTTATACCCCAGAATAACAAAAATGCCAGGAGAGTGTTCTAAAAATACTGGGTGGTATCCCCTGGGGAGGAAATCAGAGTTCAGGCAGCCAGGCGACATGCAGTCACCAAGCAGGTCAGAGACACACACAAAGAGAGATGGAGTAGAGAGGCAGTGATGCCAGGGATAGAGACAAGAGACGATGATGTGGGCAGATGGAGCGGCTGGAGTCACTGGACTCAGGGAGGGAGAAGGGAAGGGCTATGGGCTGGCGGCCAGGGAGGGTGGGCCTGTGTGGTGTACCCTTTAGTTATTTGATGATAAATGGAGGGGATTGTAATCATTGCAATGAAACGAAATACGACAGGATGAGTGTAAAGCTGATGTTCTCCCATGTAAAACCCATAATAAAAACTTTAAAAAAAAAAAGAGAGATGGAATAGGCCTAGCAGCCCCTGATGGAGTTACACATCTATTTGTCTCCTTCCTTGATGAGTAGGAGTCTTGGTGTGGCACTCTAGGATAAGTACTGGACTGCTAACTGCAAGACCGGCGGTTCAAACCTACCAGTCGCTCCTTGGAAACCCCACACAGGGTTGCTATGGGTGAGAACCAATTCGATGGCACTTCATAACAGTAACAACAACGATGAGTGAAGAACTTGGTCCCTGGTCTTGAAGGCCCAATTTCCTGCTGGGCCTGCCCAAACCTTTGCTTTCCTTAACCCCCATATCTTCCTAGTTCTCACTAACATACTCCTCCAAGAAGCGTCTCTGAAGATTCACTTTCTGGATTTGTATAGAAAAGGTTTGTAGACCACTGTTAAAATTTACTCTGACTAGATTTATATAGATGATTGCTGTTATTAGTTAGCAAGTTAACTCAAGCTGTCAAACTTTATTCTTCAATAACTTAATTTCAAAGGAGGTGCTCATCTGAAGGCACAATACTCAACTGCATAAGAGTTTGTCTCACCAGGAGGTTCCTTGTTCCTCCAATCTGGAAATCCTTGCTACATGTCTGCATGTCTGTGCTTCTATCCAGCGCCACGAGATGTATACTTGCTCACTAAATGCTTGCAGAATTTATGAATGAAAGGATGACTATCAGCTTTCTTGGCTTCCTACAAAATTATCTGCAGTAAAAGTTATTGTTCATTCATTTGCTTTGTTTTGTTTTTTTGCACAGGTGCCAGAACAACCTCTAGGCAAGGAACGAAAGATATCAAACAAAAAGGAGAAGCAACGATAGAGAAGAACTTGTCCCTAAGAAACCATTCAAGGTTATTAAGTACTACCTGCAACCAATCAGGAGCCTGGGAGAACAATAAGTAAGCACTCAACTGCTAACTGTAAGGTTGCCAGTTCAAACCCATTCAGTGGCTCTGCAGGAGAAAAACCTGGTGATCTGCTCCCATAACAATTACAGTCAAGAAAACCCTATGGGAAAGAGTAGATGGGAAAAATGTGAATTTATGTTAATGGAGGAGGAACCATTTGAAAAAGGAAGGTGAGAACAGTTGTTCAACCTTAAGAATGTTATTGAATTACACCTGTGGAAATTGTTGAATGATGTATGTTCTGCTTTGTATATTCTCAATAACAACAAAAATAAATAAAATAAAAACATCTATGGGACAGTTTTCCTCTGTCGCATGGGGTGACTATGAGCGAGAATCAACTCGACGGTCTCTGACAATAATAACCAAGCTCTGAGTTGGTTGCACGGTCCTTACCTGCTGTGGCACCTGCTGCACTCTGGGGAGGGAAATCGGCTGCATCTGGGCCCTTTTGGAGCCAGCTGCCTGGATCAATACTTGCTGGAAGGGGAAGGACAAAATGGGCATTTAGACATGTCAGAGCTCTCCTGTAAATAATCTGAAGCTGCAACCAGAGCTCCAGCTTGCCTCCTGCACTGCTATTTTGTCAACTGGGCATGTAAACCACCACAGGTGCAACATACACACATGTGCACAGCATGAACACATATATTCACATTATGCACCAGGCACACACTGGCTAACACACACTCAAATTCACACATACAGCCCCACAGGCTCATACACTGGACTCTCTCTCTCTCTCACACACAAACACACTCCAGACCCATACACATAGATTCACACAAAGACACACTCCAGACACATACACATAGATTCACACAGAGACACACGCACTCACATACAGAAGCTCTTCCTCACATGCAGAAGCTATACGCCACCACCCGCTCCCAAACAACTTTTCCTCAACTCTAGTCTTCAAGGTGTCCCTGGCATGAGAAGAAAGCTGTGTGAGGAAAAGAACTATCTGGAAAACTACCCACACCACTTACCCCTGGAAAAGCACTCTGTGGCACCTCCAGGTTTCCCAGGTCACACTGGACTTACCACCATTTTACAAACTAGGGAGTTTCAGGAGCAGAAAACCTCATCTGTTTAAGCTAAATTAAAGCCTTTTTATTGTTGTTAAGTGCTGTCAAGTCAATACTGACCCTGTATAGGGTTTCTGAGGAGCGGCTAGTGAGCTTGAACCACCGACTTTACAGTTCAAAGTGACTTTGCAGTCCAGCACCACACCAGGACTCCAAAGTGCCCCCATTTCTCAGTGCTTAGGTTTCAAGAGGAGAGGAAGAGTCAGTAGAGTGAAACCTGAAAATATTTCATTGTGATTTGAAGATTATTGTTGTTGTTAAGTGTCATAAAGTTGGTTCTCACTCATAGTGACTCTGTATAGGGTTTCCAAGGAGCAGCTGGTGGGTTTGAACCACAAACCTTGCAGTTAAAATTCCAATGCTTATTCTACAGCGCCACACCTGGATTCCAATTTGAATATCTGTTGTTACTGAATGTCAAGTCAGTTTTGATGCATAACCACTGACCTTGTGGTGCATAATCACTGACCTTGTGGTTAGCAATCCAGTGATTATCCTACAGCATCACACCAGGACTCCAAGTACAACTTGTTGTTAAATGCCGTAGAATCAGTTCTGACTCACCTTAGAACTTCAATATATGGATTTCTAAAACCCAGACGTGTAGGACCAGCACTGGACTGCAAACCACAAGGTCAGCAGTTCAAACCCACCAGCTGCTCCCTGGAAACTCTACACAGGGTTGCTATGAGTTGGACCCCAACTCGTCAGCACTTAACAAGACCCCAGACTCAGTTCAGGTTTTCTGTCTCCAAGTTCTTAGTTCTTTAGGTTTCGGCTCCAGCCTGCTCCCTGGTCTCACAAGTCAGATTCTCACTGAATGGCTTAGTTAGCTATCCACACAAAGTTATTCAAATATGAAGGATCAAAATGTACCCCAAAGTCAAGAGAGAAGCAGAATCGTTGTTTAGTTACTATAAATTGGAGCTCTGGAAGCCATCAACTGTGATGCTGTGATTTTCTGATGTGGACCCTAAGGTCCCTGACAGTGGTGGCTCTCAGGCACCCTGAATGCACAGTTAAGTGGTTAACTGCTAACCACAAAGTCAGTGGTTCAAACCTATCCACTGGCTTCACCAGAGAAAAGACCTGTCAATCTGCTCTTGTAAAGACTGCAGCCTAGAAAACCCTGTGGGGCAGTTCTACTTTGTCACATGGGGTCACTATAAGTCAGAATTGACTAGTTGGAACCTAACAACCACAATGCTGTTGTTGTTGTTAAGTGTCAAGTTGGAATCGACCTATAGCAACCCTGTATGAGGGTTTCCAAGGAGCAGCTGGTGAGCTTGAACCACCAACCTTGCAGTTCAAACAGCTTGCAGTCTAGCACATTAACCCACAGCGCCACACCAGGACTCCACAATAGAGACTCTGCAAAGCTTCATTTCTGAAACAACTCAGGTCTCAAACCCCTAATTCCACCATGCTCCCACAATGCCCTCTAGAGTTCAATGAATGTAATGAAAACACACTATGTAGTAAAGTATTAAAGATGCTGTTGTTGGATGCTGCTGTTAAGTGTGATCATGTTGGTTCTGACCCAGAGTGACCCTGTACAGGGTTTTCCGAGGAACTGGTGAGCTTGAACTGCCAACCTTGCAGTTCAAACAGATCTTATAGTCCAGCATATTAATCTGCAGCGCCACACCAGGACTGGAGAATCTACACTAAAAGAATTGAATAAAGCCCAGCCTCCTGTGAGTCATAACCAACAATAGAAGAGAGCACAAGTGATACAAAATTAAATAGGGACTAGATCAACAATATGGGGGCCATCTATAGAATGGAATATTGCTGATGTTGCTAAGTGCCATCCAGTTGGTCCCAATTCATAGTGACCCTGTATAGGGTTTCCAAGAAGCAGCTGTTGAGTTTGAACCGCTGACCTTAAGGTTGGCAGTCCAGTATCTATCCTACAACGCCACGCCAGGACTATTACTCAGCCAGAAAATGAATGAAGTCCTGATACATGCTGCAACAT
Organism: Chrysochloris asiatica; assembly: GCF_000296735.1. Taxonomy (NCBI): domain Eukaryota; kingdom Metazoa; phylum Chordata; class Mammalia; order Afrosoricida; family Chrysochloridae; genus Chrysochloris; species Chrysochloris asiatica. The sequence continues at coordinate 1,324,037 of NW_006408731.1, read as the reverse complement.
GGATGAACCTTGAGAATATTATGCTGAGTGTGAGGAGCCTGAAACAAAAAGGTAACTATTATTTGACCCAACTTATAAGAAACACTAGACGAGGCAAATCCATGGAGACAGAAAGCAGATTAGAGGTTGCCAGAGGCTAAAGGGAGAAGGAGATTGACAGTTATTACTTCATGGGCAGGAGTGTTTTCTTTTAGGATGATGAAAATATTCTGGAACTAGAATGGTGATGGCTGTACAACTTTGTGAATGTCACTGAACTGTACACTTTAAAAGGGTGAATTTTCTTATATGCATTGTACCTCAATTACAAACAAATAGATAAATGGGGATATTACAGATGTACATTAATATAGGATACTTTATGAGGTATCAGGAGTCCTGGTGTGGTACTGAAGAATAAGCACTGGACTGCTAACCTAAAGGTCAGTGGTTCAAACCCACCAGCTACTCCATGGAAACCCTATAGAGGGTCACTAAGATGCAGAACTGACTTGATGGTACTTAACAGCAACATGAGGTATCTATAAATATTTGATTTGTGTCTAGTCGGGTAGCTACCAGGTATGTAGCCATGTGGCTATTTAAATTCAGTTTGACTGGTGGAAAGATGGCAGAGTGTGGGGAGCAGACATTGCATGCCTGGGGAAGAGAAGGAAGGAGAAGAAGGGCCAGTGGGGAGGCTGCCAGCAAGGGTGGGAGTTGGAAGCATGTGTAGCAGGAATAGGAATCCAAAAGGGCCTTTTTAAAGGGGCTGCCTGGTGGGACCTTGGGTGGACACGATGGCCTTGGCAGAGACGTTAAGGAACAGTCCTGCTATGGATGCTGGGGAGGGACACAGCCCACTCAGATTCATGAGAGAGGGGTTTGGGAGGTGAACCAAGGGAGAGGCAGGCAGGAGGGCTGACACATACAATTTCAGTGGGGCCAGGGCTTGCTGGAAGAATGACTAAATTTGATCACTCGTTCTTGGCATCTCTCAGATAGACCTCCACAATACACACACACCCAGTATCTGAAACAAATAAAAGCTAAAATTATATGACTGCATTTTTAAAAACCGTTTTACAAATATAATCTTCTTGATGAGCATGCTGAAAATTTCAGATGTGAGGAGTATCCTATGGTTTGGTGACAGATGTTCCTGCACAACTTCACAAATGCAGGTTTAAGGTAACACAATCACAGAAGATGAGGGCACTTCACCTTGCCCATCCCATCCTACCACTGATAAAGACGTTTGAGAGTTCAGAGATAGCAGGAACAATGGCAGCTAGGCTGGACTGCAGGAAAGACTGTCTAGATGCCTGACTCCTGGCATGATGAGTCTCTACATTCGTGTGCATGCTAGACTCACACGGAACATTCAAAAAAGCACTTTTCAGTACACGGAGGGTGGTCCCCCAGGTCTGCAGTTTTTAAGAGACATGGTTACAAATCACACTTAGAAGAACTATGTCCCCAACAAATTCCTGGTTCATTCTTCTACATTCTTGCTTATGATATTCATTCTATCTGGGGTTATCTTTTTCCTACTTGCTTTTACCTGTTCAAATGAACTTTATTCAAGTTTTACCTACTACCTGAAGTCATCTTTTATATTCTGGCATTTCTCTCATCCAGACTCCTATATTGTTTACTCTGTAATTATACTACAATACAATATGGTCTTTCAACAATGTATCACTGTTGGTGACGTGAGTCCTATGTTCTAACTCACGTGGCAATGTGTTCCAGCAACTTGAATAAAACTGAACTGTTGTACTTGCTGTTTTTTACCAGTTCAAGTACAGTAGAAAGCATATAATTCCTACTGATGAAGGTCACCTTAGAGACATTTAGAGCAAGACTACAAGAAATAAAACATTGACTAACTCAGCTGATAAACGCTTTCTAGGAATGGCTAGATGGGGTAAGAAATTAAGAAATGGAAAATTTATAAACAGCTTTCTTTGGATTCTACCATGGGCTTTATGTGGATAAATACATAGAAAATTTAAGACTAGTAAACAGTGTTGTTGTTGTTAGGTGCCATCAACTTGGTACCGACCCATAGCGACCTTATGCACAGCAGAATGAAACACTGCCCGATCCTGGGCACTCAAAACTGTTTATCAATAAAAGAATCATTTTCAGCACAGTTTACATACACCCCATAAAAATGACCCATCTTAAGGGTCACCACGTGCCCTCAGTGATGTGTCTATAGGCTCCATGAGTACCAAGCATCTCCCCACACTCAGATCCATGGGGGGACATTCAGGTCCTTACATGCCTCTCCCTGGGCCTTGCCCAATGCACCTCTGAGGTTCTCTCCTCATGCCAAGGAAGTCTGATAGCTTCCTGAAGATTCCAAATCTGCTCCGCCAAGCTTGTTCATCCTTCCATGAACTAAGGATCTACTACAAAGTGTGTCCGATCTGAGAAAGTACACCAGCTCACATAAGATTGAAAAACAACACATCAAAGAAAGCAAAACAACTTTCTTTACCCAGAAAACACTTCTGTTTCTGAGACATACTATACACAGATTGATCTCGATTTCTTACTCTGGTCCCAGTATCTTCTGAAGCATACACCATCAGGAGAAAAACAATGACTGCATATTTTAAATTGAGTAATGATTTTTAATCCATTGCCATTAAGTCAATTCTGACTCAAGAGGACCCCATGTGTTGTTACAAAGTAAAACTGCTCTATAGAGTTTTCTGTCTGTAATCTTGTCAGAAGCAAATCACCAGGCCTTGCTTATGTAGGTGGGTATTAACAAACAACCTTTAGGTTAGGTGGTGGTGGTGTGTGCCCTCAAATTGATCCCAATGTTTCTTGTCACCCTAGAGAATAGAATGGAACTACCCCATATGGTTTCCTAGGCTGAAATGTTTCCGAGAGCAGACTGCCAGATCTGCTGGTGGGTTAGCACTGCTATCAGGGCTTTTACTTTAGGCTGATAGCAGAGTGCAAACCTTTTGACGCACCCCATATAGACCACCTATATCATTTCTATGTCTGCCTTTTTGCCTTAGCTGAACTATGTTTTTTCCCTTCATCATTTCTTTTCACCATGCTCCTGGTGAGTTGAAAGCGGCCCTATAATCCCAGTGAATCTCTGGTGACTTCTATTTCTAGTCTGTTCTGCAGGATTCTGTCTTAGGTGGTCTTAGGTCATCTATTCTCTGCTTCTGTCTGTCTCCTTTAGGTTATATTTTAATCATGATAGAAATTCATAAGAGAGAGCCTAAATGTGAAGGTTTTCTATCTGCAAATGGTCAAAAACATATTCATTCAATTTTGCATCAAATACTAAGAATTCTAACTTATTCCTTACCTTATCCATAATATATTTCTGAATTACAGGGTAATGTCTAAAGTATGTCTATGAGAAGATAAGAACAGATACAAAATTCTATAGAAACAGATAGTGGCTATGGCTGAGCATGATGAATGTAATATCACTGAACTGTATGCAAACAGAGGGAATGGCAGACGCTTTGTTATATGTATCACACACACACATAAGATAAGCATAAACTAAGCTGAATTCAGGAGAGCAGCTTCTTTTCCAGTTTTTATCATCTTTTCCTGGGTGGACCTTATTTAACAAATAATGAGAAAGCAAAGTAATAAAGGCATGGCTCGGTGGCTTCATAGAATAATCACTGGATTGGGAACCATAAGGTTAGTGGTTCGAGTCTACAAGCCAATCCATGGGAGAAAGATGAGGCTTTCTACTCCCACAAACAATTTCAAAGTCTCAGAAATCATATACAGGGCCACTGTGAGATGAAACCGACTCCATAGCACTTAACAGCAACTATGTTTCAATAAGTCAATTCAGAAAAATGTAGAATACTCTCACTACAGAGTATAGAATTTTTCAACACCAGAAAGAGTCAACTGGCACTGCAGGAGGACTGATTTCCCCTGGAAGCACCTGGGTGGTGGGGCTGGGATGTTCTTTTACCTGTGGTGAGGTGGGCATGTGCTGGGCCCTGGGTGGCAGGGCTGCTGCTGACAGACGCAAAGCCACAGAAGCTGGTGACTCGGATCCACCCTCTGCAGTCTGCATGCTCAGCTCTAAAGAAAGGTGGAGAGAGATTGAGTGGGGCAGGGTTGAAATCATGAAGCCCAAAAAGGAAAATTCAAACAAATACAAAGAGGGGCAAGTGCTAAACCAGTTGCCGTTGCATTGATGCCAATTCATGGTGGCCCCATGTGTGCCAGATTACAACTGTGCTCCACAGGGTTTTCAATGGCTGGTTTTTTTGAAGTAGATCACCAGGCCTTTCTTTCAAGCTGCCTCTGGGTGGATCTGAACCTCTAACCTTTCAGTTAGCAGCTGAGCACTTACCCATTTCTACCACCAGGTAAATACAAGTTATCAACATTCTTCAACATTTACATGAAGAAACCCTGGTGATACTGGGTAAGTCAGAGGGGGAGAAAAGGTTGTACAATTGTTCCACAGAAAAAGAGAAGGGAGAGGGGGCAGAAAATGAAGCTCTTGAAATGACGGTCATCACACAAATGTAGCTCTTCCTCAACAGAAGGTGGGGAACACCAGCTTTCCCCTTTTCTAGTCTAACCAGGTTAAATAATTTTGAAGGGCTTGCTTGAAAATTGACGTTTGGTGGATGCTTGCAATTTGGGAACAAGGTTTCTCCCCATCAGCACTGATGTCATTTGGGGCTGGATCCTTCTCTGAGTGGGGTTGTCCTGTGCACTGTAGGGTACTAAGCAGCATCCCTGGTCTCCATCCACTGATACCAGTAGCATCCCTGATCCCCAGTTGTGACAGTCAAAAATATCTTCATCAAACTGAGAACCAAACGCACTGCTTTCAAGTCAATTTAGACACATAACAACCCCATGGGACAGAGTAGAACTGCTCCTTATGATTTCCAACATTATAAATCTTTTCAGACACAGACAGTGTCATCTTTCTCCCATGGAGCAGCTGGTGAGTTTGAACTTCCAACATTGAGTTAACAGATCAATGCTTATGCCACAATGCCACCAGAGCTCCTAAAAATGTCTTTTGTTGTTGTTTAGTGCCATAGAGTCAGTTCCAACTCATAGAGACCCTGTACAGGGTTTCAGATTTGCAGCTGGTAAGCTTGAACCGCCAAGCCTGCAGTTCAAACTAACCTTGCAGTCCAGTGCATTATCCCACAGTGCCACACCAGGACTCCAAAAATATCTTTAGATAAGGTCAAATGTCTCTTAGGGAGTAGACTTGACCCCAGTTGAAAACCACTGCCCTAGAGGGGGAAAAATCTGCCATGAGTACACTACACATCTTCTCCTTAAATAGATAAAGTCCTCAGGAATTTTAGCAGGAAATAAGAGCTTTGTCTCTTCATAGATATCATCATCTACAAGAAAACAGCAAAATATATTTCTTTGCTGTCAGATACATCAATCTTTTAAGTAGTTAAAGGTATCCTATACAAAAAGATTCAATTAGCATCAGCACAAAGCGGCAGACAATATAAGTTCATTCTATGAAAAATGTAAAAGTCAAACTGTCATCACTTCTAAATAAGTAGCTGGTAAGGTAGCATTGTTGTTGTTGTTGTTAAGTGCCGTCGAGTTGGTTCCAACCCATAGCGACCCTGTACAGGGTTTCTGAGGGTGTAAATCTTTACGGGAGTAGAAAGCCTCATCTTTCTCCTGCAGAGCGGGTAAGGTAGCGTAGTGGATACTAATCGGGCTGCTAACCTCAAAGTCGGCAGTTCGAAACTACCAGCGGTTCCGTGGGAGAAAGATGAGGTGGTCTGTTCCCGTAAAGATTTACAGCCTCGGAAACCCTGTGTAGGGTCACTCACTATGAGTCAGAACCGACTCCACAGTACTTAACAACAATAACAACCATGAGCAGCAGTTAAACAGATCACTTGAGAAGGGAGATACTTTCTCCATGAGTAGAATCTCCCCAGTTCCTGCCTCTAGGGGGCACCACAAGGGCTGAACTGTTCACACAGCAAGTGGTTATTACAGTTTCCAACACAAAGTCAGAACTGAACAGACTCTGGTTATTAAGTGCCGTGGAGTCAGGTCCAACTCATAGTAACTCTGTACAGGGTTTCCAAGTTGCAGCCCTGCTGATCTTGTGGTTCACAGTCCAGTGCTAGTCCTACAACACCATACCAGGAGTCTACAACAGACATTTGTTGGACTTTTTATATGTTTATCTTTTTTTTTTTTTTAATGTGAAAAACAAAACTAAACTAGTAACAGATTAAAATACCCTGACTAAAGAAAGCAGAAAGGGAAGAGGTAGGTGTTTGAATTCTGGTATATTGGTTTACTTCCACTTTTACTGAATCCCAACTGAACAACTTTCCTCTTGTCTAGGTGGGTCTGGTGAAAGGAGATAGAGATGGGATTCATTGATTCAATAGTGAGTAGTTATTATCATACCTAATTGTGATTGTCACAACTGTTAAGATACAGGTTGTGTAACAAGAAGAGGTAAGTAGTTAACCTTGCATTCCAGGAACAGAGAACCCTAAGACCATCAAGAGAGAAGACCATGAGCCGAACATGGGACCCTAACCAGAGAAGCAGTGACACCACAGATGGAGGCAGAGGTGATGGCATGGAGAGATTCAGCCGCTGAGGACTCTAGACTCAGAAAGAGAAAAGCTGTGTGCTTACAGCCAGAAGACTGGCTTCCAGAATATGCCCTGTGGTTGTTTAAATGATTATATATCCCTGCGTGTTTTTTTTTTTTTTTTTTTTTTTTACATCAAAAAAAAAAAAAAAAAATAGAGGGGCCGGGTTTCTTGACAAAAGAAACAATCTATGATGGTTTTGCGGGGACGAAGAAATGATTAATGCACTAGAGGGTAGACACGCATTGACATGGGTGACAGGGCAGGCAATATACAACCAGAGAGAGGCTGGCAGAGGAAAGATGGGGGTGGCGGGAGACAGAGAAGGAAGTGAATAGAAGTAAATGCTGTTAACTTTTGGTGCATGAAAGGGATGTCAACCATGTAATGAAGCCAAGTATATGATTTGCTGAAAATAAAACTGATGATATGCTCTGTAAACTTTCACAATTCACAATAAAAAGTTTTACAAGTTTAAAAAAAAAAGGCAATGGTACTGAAAGAAGTCCAAGCTATACTGAAGGCATTGACAAAGAACAGGCTCCAGGGATTGGTGGAGCACAAACTAAAATCTTTCAACTAACTGATGGGGCACTGGAGGCACTCACTCATTTCTGCCAAGAAATTTGGAAGACAGCAACCTGGCCAACTGATTGAAAGAGATCCATATTTATGCCCATTCTTCTTTGAAGTGTTCAAGAGTAAAGAGATCAGTTTGAAGACTAAGGTGCACCTGACCTCAATAGCCTCAGATGTATGTGAAAGTTGGACAATGAATAAGGAAAACCATTTGAGTTACGGTGTTGGAGAAGATTATTAAAAGTACCATGGACTCCCAAAAGAACAAACAAATCTGTGTTGTAAGAAATACAGACGGAATACTCCTTAGAAGTCAGGATGGTGAGACTTTGTCTCTCATACTTTGCACATGTTGTCAGAAGGGGCCAGTCTCTAGAGAAGGATCTACACAACCCAGGGATGACTCCTAGATATTTATCCAAAAGAAATAAAAACCTATGTCCTAAAAAAAAATTCTAGAAGCATATTCACAACAGCCTTATTTGCAATAGTCAAAAAGAGCTATTAACCCAAATATTCACCATCAGGAAAATGAGTAAGAAATTGTGGTGTGTTCATATAAGCCATATAAGTTGGTTCTGAACTCCATGTGACAGAGCTGTTTTTTTAGTGCCATTGAGTTGGTTCTGACTCATGGTGGTCCTGTATAGGGATTCCAAGGAACAGTTGATGAGTTTAAATTGCCTGCCTTTCAGTTAGCAATCTACAGCTTATCTTACAGCACCATACCAGGACTCCATGTGACAGAGCAGAATGGCTTAATCGGGTTTTCTAGGTTATAATCTTTATAGAAGCAGATCGCCAGGTTGTTCCCCCATGGAACCAGTACGTGGGTTTGAACTGCCAACCTTTTGGTTAAGAGCCAAACACTTAACCTACTACTATACTACTTCATTAGTGGGAAGGAATGACTACGTCACAGTCAACAACATAAGTGAGTCTTAGAATCATGCTGAGAGAAAGAAGCTGGACCCAACCAACAAAACCAATCTCAGGTTTACAAATAAAACATAACTTTGGAGGAATGTGAGGTGTGGCGTTGTGAGTTAATGCGCCAGACTGCAAAGCTGTTTGAACTGCAAGGTCGGTGGTTCAAGCTCACCAGTTGCTCCTCGGAAACACTATACAGGGTCGCTATGGGGCGGAACCGACTTGATGGCACTTAACAACAACATGGAGGAATGTTAGGGAAGTTCTAGTGAAATGGGCACATTCACTAGATGTAGATGACAGGATGTAGGTTCACAATGTATATCCATATGTCAAAATGGTGCAGCTGAAAGTTGCACATGTATTATATGAAAATTTTACCCCCACCCAAACTGTAAAAAATAAATGAATGGGGGTTGAGGAGGGGGTATAGATGGTATGAGAATGGCAGAAATTATGGTAATTGTTGAGGCTGGGTGACAGTTACACAGAGGTTCATGAAATTATTGTGTTTACTTTACATATATTTGAAATTTCTATAATAAAACGTTAACCTGTAATCAGTTACTGTCAACACCGACTCATAGCTCTCTCGTGTGTCAGAGTAGAATTGTGGGATTGAGGTACCTCTGGGTGGACTTGAACCACTAACTTTTCAGTTAGCAGCCAAATGTATTAACTGTTGGCTCCACCCAGAGACTCCAATACAAAGTTAAACAAAAATAAACAACTACCTAGCAATTGGTGTCCAGCCAAAAGGAAAAAGTAGGAAAACATTTTATCGTTGCTCTTTGAGACATATACTAGCTCACCATGCTAGCAACACTCAAGAGAGTAGCAGTCTTGGCACTCCTTCATAGAAGGCAAAAGGCTGGATCCCAAGTCCCTCCTCTCCCTGGAACCACACTGGCACAGATGACAAGACACGTGGTCACAGGCGCCAATGGGAGTACATTTAGGAATCCCTAAGTCACATGAGGCAATAGTGGTTCAGAGGTAGAATTCTCAGCTTCCATGCTGGAGATTCAGTTAGGTTCTACACAAATGCGCCTCGTTCACATAGTCACCACCCATCTGTCAGCAGAGTCTGTCAGTGGAGGTATGTTGCTAGGATGTTGAACAGGTTTCATCAGAGGTTCTAGATTAAGATGGACTAGGAAAAAAGACCTGGAAATCTATTTCCAAAAACTAGCCATTTGATCTGTAACTGATCAAGGGATGATACAGGACTCCGTATCACAATCTGATTGGTGACCACGTTCGTCACCAATAAGGGGAAGTGAGGTGAAAATAGCATTTCTTTCTATTGTGCATGGGGACACCAGGAGTTGAGGTAACTCAGTGGCAGCTAACTACAACAAAGCTCAGCACAATTCCCTCTACATTCTCTTTTTCCATTTAACAGAAGTTTGGGATCAATTTTAAACATTCCTCAGTCACTCTCATTTCACATCATCTCCCTGTCTTCTTGTTGTAGTCAAGTGCTGTCGAGTTAGTTTCAACTCATAGTGACCCTGTATAGGATTTCCAAGGAACAGATGGTGAGTTTGAACCACTGACCTTGCGATTAAAACTGACCTTGCAGTACAGTGCTTATACTGCAATGCCACACCAAGACTTCCTCCATGCTGAAGAGAACTCGGAATAACATGAACTTAGTTTTCTTCTTTGGAGGAGTCCTAGTGTGGCATTACAGGATAATGTACTGGACCACAAGGTCCATATGAAACACAAGGTCAGTGGTTCAAATTCACCAGTCGATCCTCAGAAACCCTATATAGAGGCACTATGAGTTGGAACCAACTCAAGAGCATGTAACAACAACATAATTAACTTACGTTAATGAAGCTCTTAATGATTGAAATGGATTTCAAGCTGGAGTTATATTTTTTATCTACTCTATCTTTAATTTTTCCACCACTCATCTGTCAATTTGTCATACTGTGGTGTTTTCGTGTGACTGTCATGCTGGAAGTCATGCCACTGGAATTTGAAATACCAGCAGGGTCACCCATGGTAAACAGGTTTCAGCTGAGCTTCCAGACTAAGACAGACTAGGAAGAAGGAGAGGCAGACTACATCTTAATAATGTTTAGCCACTGAAAACCTTATGAACAGATCCAGAACATTGTCAGATATAGTACTGGAAGATGAAAATACAATGAATAGCATGAGAATATTGTCAGATATAGTGCCAGAAGATGAACCCCTCATGTTGGAAGACACTCAAAATACTACTAGGAAAGAGTTGCCTCCTCAAAGTAGAGGTGACTATGATGACATGGATGGAGTAAGGTTTCCAGAACCTTCATTTGTTAATGGGACACAACTCAAAGTGAGGAGAAAACAGCTGTGAACATCCATGAATAACCACATGTAATGTATGAACTATGAATCTAGAAAATTGGAAGTTATCAAAAATGAAATACAGATTGATATTTTAGGTATTAGTGAGCTGAAATGGACTAGTATTGGCCATTTAAAATCTGATAATCATCTGGTTTACTATGTTGGGAATGACAAATTGAAGAGGAATGGCATTGCATTCATCATCAAAAAGAACATCTGAAGATCTAAAAGTACAATGCTACCAGCCTGGAGCGGCTAGAAGAACAGAAGGTACTTCTTAAAAGAAAGACCAACAGGAAAAATACAAAACAGTATAGGCAGACCGACTGATTACTACAAGAACAAGCAAGCTGCTCGCCCAGGAGACATCAAGGCAAGTGGTCGGGTCCCCTCAGAGCAAACCCCCTTCCAAGACTAAGACTCAATGGCAACACACACTCTGATTGGTGACCACGTTCATCACCAATAAGGGGAAGTGAGGGAAAAACAGCAATGAAGCTGTGAGCTAAGCCCTACAACGTTCAATAGACTCCTGTGAACCTGGGTAGAGACCTGGTTGGCCAGCAGTGTGGCAAGACCTGGGAAATCTTCGGCCCAGAGTCAGTGACA
>NW_006408731.1:1296035-1312360 GCF_000296735.1 Chrysochloris asiatica | reverse complement strand
GTGGGACCCTATCCAGAGAAGCAGTGATGCCAGAGATGGAGGCAGAGACGATGACATGGAGAGATGGAGCAGCTGGGAACTTTAGATCCAGAGAGGGAGAGGGGCTATGTGCTGATGACTGGGGGGCAAGAAGGGGACAGGCTTGCAGGGTATACCCTTTGGTTGGTTGATGATGCATGGAGGGGATTGTAACCATGACAATGAAACAGTATATAATAGGCTAAATGTAAAACTAATGTTCTGCCATATAAACTATCACATAATTCACAATAAAACATTTTTTTTAAAAAGTAAAATGCTGTCTGTGACAGGACAATATACATATTGTGAGGTTGGCCCAGGACCGGGCAGTGTTTCGTTCTGTTGTGCATAGGGACACTATGAGTCAGTACCGACTCAAAGGCACCTAACAACAAGAAGGAAGACCAGTTAATACCATTATTATTCAAATTTACACCATTCACCAAAGCCAGTGATGATGAAACTGAAGAATTATAACAACTTTATCAGTCTGAAGTTGGTCAAACACACAATCAAAATGTATTGATAATTAAGCGTGATTGGAATGCAAATGTTGGAAGCAAAGAGGAAGAATCAGTAGTCAGAAACTATGGCCTTGTTGATACATGGAATGCACAGGAACAAAATTGACTACATCTGTGAGAGGTGACAATGGAGAAGCTCTATAGCATCAGCCAAAACAAGACCATGTGCAGACAGACTATGGGGCAGATCATTAATTGCTCATATCCAAGTTCAGGTTGAAACTGAAGAAAATTAACACAAGTCCAACAGAGCCAAGAGATGACCATGACTATATCCTTCCTGAATACAGACATCATTTCAAGGACAGATTTGATACAATAGACACTTATGACCAAAAGCCAGAAGAGTTGTATGATGACATCAAGAACATCATACAGGAAGAACGTAAAAGTTCACTAAGAAGACAAGAAAAGACCAAACTGAATATCAGAAGAGACTCTGAAACTTATTCTCCAACACAGAGATGCTAAAAAACAATGGAAGAAATGAGGAGGTAAAAGAGCTGAACAGAAAATTTCAAAGGGCAGCTTGAGAAAACAAAGTCAAGATTATAATGAAATGTGCGAAGACCTGGAATTAGAAAACCAAAAAGGAAGAACACCCTCAGCATTTCTCAAGTTGAAAGAACTGAAGAAAAAACTCAAGCCTCCACTTGCAATATTGAGGGATTCCATAGGCTAAATATTGAATGATGCCTAATCAAAAGAAGATAAAAGGAATATAGAGTCACTGTACCAAAAGGAAACGGTCAATGTTCAACCATTTCAAGAGATCACAAAATGTCGAAAGTCAATGGTACTGAAGGAAGAAGCCTAAGGTGCATTGAAGACATTGGCAAAAAACAAGGCTCCGGGAACTGATGGATAACAAATTGAAATCTCTCAACAAACTGATGCAGCATTGGAGGTGCTCCCTCAGGTACACCAAAAGATTTGGAAGACAGCTACCTGGCCAAATGACTGGAAAAGACTCCTATCTGTGACCATTCCAAAGAGAGGTGACCCAACAGAATGTGGAAATCATTGGACAATATTGTTAACATCACAGGCAGGTAAATTTTACTACAAATAATTTACAAAACAGCTGCAACAGTACATTGACAGGGAACTGCCAGAAGTTCAAGAGGGAATCAGATAAGGACGTGGAACTAGTTTTACCATTGCTGGCATCAGATGGAACTTGGCTGAAAGCAGAGAACACCAGAAAGATGTTTACCTGTGTTTTACTGACTATGCAAAGGCTTTTAACTGTGTGGATCATGACAAGCTATGGACAGCATTACAAAGAATGGGTATTCCAGAACACTTAATTGTGCTCATGAGTAACCTGTACATAGACCAGAAGGCAGTTGTTAGAACAGAATAAGGGAACACTGAATGGTTTAAAATCAGGAGAGGTGTGTGCCATGATTGTATTCTTTTACTGTATTTATTCAGTCTCTATGATGAACAAATAAATCTGAGAAGCTGGATTATATGAAGAATGTGGCATTGGGATTGGAGGAAGACTCATTAACAGTGTATGATATACAGATGATATAACCTTGCTTGCTGAAAGTGAAGAGGATTTAAAATATTTACTGATGAAGATCAAAAGCCACAGTCTTCAGTGTTAAGAAAACCAAAATCCTCATCACTGGACCAATAAATAACATCATGATACACAGCGAAAAGATTGAAGTTGTCAAAGACTTCATTTTGCTTTCATCCACTATCAGCACTCATGGAAGCAGCAGCCAAGAAACCAAACAGCATATTGCATTAAGCAAACCTGTTACACGAGACCTTGAAAGTACTCAAGAGAAAAGATGTCAATTTAAGAACTAAGGTGTACCTGGCCCAAGCCATGACATTTTCAGTAGCCTCATATGCATGTGAATGCTGAATAATGAATAAGGAAGACCACAGAAAAACTGATACATTTGAGTTATGGTTGGAGAATAATATTAAAAGTATCATGGACTGCCCAAAGAAAACAACTATGTGTTGGAAGAAGTACAGCCAGAATGCTCCTTAAAAGCCTGGGTAGCAAGACTTCATCTCTCATACTTCAGACACATAACCAGGAGGGACCAGTCCCTGGAGAATGACATCATACTTGGTACAGTAAAGGGTCAGAGAAAAAGAGGAAGGCCCCCTCCCCAGCCCCCATGAGATGGACTGACACAGTGGCAGCAGTAAAGGAATCAAGTGAGGATGGTTCAGGACCAGACAGTGTTTCCTTCTGTTGTGCATGGGATCACTATGAATCAGAACCAACTCAACAGCACCTAACAACAACGATCTTTATTTTATTCAATACTACTGAAAGTAACCAGTCCTAACACTACTGTTGTTATGTGCCAGTGAGTTGGTTCTGACTCATAGCGGCTCTATGTACGACCGAAGGTAACACTGCCTGGTCCTACACCATCCTTACAATCCTTGCTATGCTAGAGCCCACTGTTGTAGCTACCGTGCTCACCCATCTCACTGAGGGTCTTCTTTTTCACTGACCCTTTATTTTATCAAGCATGATATCCTTTTCCAGGGACTGGTCTCTCCTAATAACATGTCCAGAGTAAATGAGATGAAGTCTCATCATCCTCCCTTCTAAGGAGCATTCTCGCTACATTTTTCCTGACAAAATTGTTCACTGTTCTGGCAGTCCATAGTATATTCAATATTTTTTGCCAAAACCATAACTATAAGCAAACGGGGAGCTTGTATTAGAATGTAAATCAACACATGCTTTATCAACAAAGTTTAATTACAGTCCGCCCCACAAAAATACAGCTGAAGTAAACTGTATGTTTAGTGACGCAGTTGATTTACATTCTATTTAGCAAGCTCCTTAGCTCCTCACAGGCCAGTCAGTGCATCACACTTCAAGTAGCTCTGTTACCAGTGTTTGGAATGGTGTTGGGCCACAATGAAAATTTTATCTGTCAATAGTGAAATGAGAAACAGTAACATAATAATGACTATTTCATGATGCTAGTATGTTGTCCTTTATTCTGTGTTTATATCCTTCCTACAAATTTAGTACTGAAAATACCCTTTTTTTTATTAAACGATGATAGTTGCTCTATTCATGTTCCTTCTTAGAAGATAAAGCTGGGGACCCTACCACTGCCATCTAAAATTTTCTTTTTTAAAAACATTTTCCATGTACTTGAAATCCAGTCCAGAAACCACTATTTCAAGTGTGATAACAAAAGGAGCAGCAAAATATTCTTTACCAAGAGGCTTTGCCACCAACTAACTTAGTGTAGGAGAAGGACATTATGCTTGGTCAGCAACAGAGGAAGCCCCTCCACAAGATGGGTTGACACACTGACTGCAACAATGGGGTTCAAAAGTAACAGTTGTGAGGATGGTGCACAACTGAGCAGTGTTGCATTCTGTTGTACATAGTGTGGATAGTCAGAATGGACTCAGTGACACCTAACAACAGCAACAACTTAGTGTAAACTCTCAGTGCTTCTGTTCCCTCCTTGGCAAACTGAATACAATAATCATACACACCTTCACAGGGTTGGAGGATTACAGACATAATACATGTGCTTAGAAAAATGCTTGGCATATAGGAAGTGTTAGCTAGCTATCATTATTTTAACTACTGTTATAGTTACTTTTAATATTTAATATTTCAAGCTGAACCACATTCCATCTGTTTATCATTGATAGTAATATGTACAATTCTCTTCAGAGAGGCCCTTTTGCACAAAATTACCAATTAAGGGTGAGTCATAAAGTTTAAACATTGTGTTGTGATCTAAAAACCCAAAGCAGGAATATCCACTGCTGTCAAGTCAATAGTGACCCTGTACATAGAACAGAGCAGCCCCATTGGATTTTTCCAGGCTATAAATCCTTTCAGAAGAACACTTCAGCTTATACATAGCAGTTGAAGTGTTCAAACCACTAACCCTGTGGTTAGCAGTCCAACACTTAAATCCAATACACCACCAGGGGTCCTGAGAGCATGAACAGGACAACTTAAAGTCACCTGCCTCCAAGTAACTTTATAAAGAGAAAAACTTTGCTGCCATGTGAAGCCAGGTTTATATAAATGAGACTTCAAGACGGTAAACACTGAATACAATGAGAGAGGACTAATATTTACTTATACAGAGTCAAGAATTAAAAACGTAGTCAATGGACAAAATACGACAGAAATTTTAAGTAGAAGAAACATTTCAGGGAGAGGGAAGGAAAAGTAGGCATTACCAGCATTAACTAGTCCCTGGTTTCAAATTTTTCTGCCTATTACAACAATGACACATACACACCAAGAGTAGCTGCTGAGGCTGCTTATGTGCAACAAACACCTCATGAGATCTGGTTCCAGGGTTTAGAGATATAGGGTCATGGTTACGTGGAATACCCCAGTTAACGGGCCTTAAGCCCTTCCAAGGCCCAATTATTTTTTCCTTTAAAAATTTTCAATACTGTGTGTTTTCAGTAATGGAAGGCATGCTGAATCGAAGAGTCTTTCTTAATTTATGCTATGAAATATGACTTCTGATACATATTTTAAGGTGCACATATGCCCCTCAACACACCAGAAGTAGGAAATACTGGTGATATGAGGCAAGGATGAAATTGTTTTATCTTTGCAATTTTATTTTTTTTCGTGAAATTTTTCAAAACATGGGTCAATACACAAAGGCACCTGGCACTGCTTGCACATAACTCTTGTTCTAGTCTCCTTTTTCCTAGTGCTGCATTCTCTGCATCGTCTTCTAGATCCTTTGACGGGAAGATGTTTTCCAACTTGCTGCAGCCGTACCTCATCAGGCACCCCAGATACTCCTCGCTTGACCCAGGCCATAAATGAGGGTCTTCCTCTTCTCTTCCTTTTCCGGCCCACAGTAAGCTGCCTACTGAGAGCGAGCCTGAAAGACAGTTGGTTGCATCTGCCCCCATGGTTACAGTTCCACATTATAAAGCTATTTACAATGGCAAGGTCAATAAGGAAATGCAGTAACCGATGCCACCACTTGCGAGAGCGCCTTCCAATGGCGTACCTTTCACGTCTCTGGTCAAAGTGGTCCACTCCTCCCTTAATGGAGTTGTATTCTGCAACTGCTCTTGGGCAAGGGATTTGTGAAGAGGAACCGTCTTTGTTCTTTCTTTTGACAATAGTGATATCCTTTGGATTGTGGAATGTTGACAAAACTGTCACAGGTTTGTTGTCCTGCCACTTTATTGCCGACACACATCCTTTTGTACGAAACCTAGATTCTCCACGCTGTAAATTATCCTTCCTCCTCAGCATGTCTGGTAGCCCCTTTCTAGTTGCTCGCACTGTACCAACAGCATACAGTCCCCTTTCATTCATGCTTTTCATCAAGTGATAGGATGTAAAATAATTGTCGAAGGCAATGAGCCTATGGGAATGGTACCATGAATGGCACAATCCAAGTACAACACTCTCACCGAGGGAGAACGTTGAGTCATTATCTATACCTTTTTTTCCACAACAGATATCAAATTGACTCACAAAGCCAGTTTGTGAGTCAGCCAAGCACCAAACTTTGTAACCGCGCTGGACAGGCTTTATGGGTATATGGTGCTTTATTGAACGGTCCTTGAATGGCACCATGCTTTCATCAATTGCCATGACACTTGATGGCACATACACCTCCTTGAGGCGACTATTGAGAGCATTGATAATTGGGCGCAATTTGTGAAGCCGGTCATAGCCAGGTTCTCCCTTAGGCACAGCTTTAGAATTGTCATTGCAGTGTATGTTCTCGGTCAGTTTCTTGAATCTGGCTTTAGTCATAAGGTCTGGAACTGAGGCAAGACCCAAGAGGGGGTCACTGGACCAATAATGTCGGAGCTCCGGCAAGACGTGTATTCCCATCAGGATGTGCACAGCAATGAATGCCTTTATTTCCTCTACAGAGGTAGGCTGCCAGTTCTCAGCTGACCTTTTAATTTCCTTTCCTCGAGATCGTATGGTGCGCTCCTGGGTTGCATAAAGATTTGTTTGGTTCTTTATTGTTTCCAACATTTCTTCCGTAAATACAGACAAAAAATAATCCACTTCTGTATCCGTATGAGTCAAGTCAGGGCAAACTTGGGCATGTTGTTGGAGCGAGGCAGTTAGATTGTCGAAGTAGGAAACATCCTTGCACCATTCCCCTTCATTTTCTTCCATCTCATCAAGGACATCATCATTTGCTTCATCCCTTTCCTCTGCTACATCGGTGTCTTCCTCATTCTCTACTACCATGTCAGTGTTGTTGTCCCTACCTTCAAGATGTGATGCAGATTGCTCAAGACTGGTAAGGTCCTCTGAGGCATCCTCGTCACTCTCCTCTGAGGCATCCTCGTCACTCTCCTCCTCTGAGGCATCCTCATCCCTCTCCTCCTCTGAGACATCCTCATCACACTCATCCTCCGAGTCCTCCTCATTGTTGGGTAGAGAAAAGAAATACTCTAGAATTTCTTCAGTGGTTCTAAATCTGTTTGCCATTTCTAAAACAGAGGGATGTTTCAGAAAAACATAATTGTTGGTTCTGCAAAACTAGGAGAATATCTACAGCATACCTCCAAACAAACATAAGAATACACAAGGGGAGAAAAACTGCCTAACTCAAGGGTTCTGCATAAATTGATAAAACCAAAGGAATTTGTATCTGTGGGAAGTCACCACTACAATGAAGTTGTTCTTAATGAAAAAAGTAGTACTCATAGCTCAGAAACAAGGGCAGTCCTGACAGACTGTAAGACAATAACTG
Source organism: Chrysochloris asiatica (assembly GCF_000296735.1). Classification (NCBI taxonomy): domain Eukaryota; kingdom Metazoa; phylum Chordata; class Mammalia; order Afrosoricida; family Chrysochloridae; genus Chrysochloris; species Chrysochloris asiatica. Next base: position 1,305,081 of record NW_006408731.1, on the reverse strand, counting down.
ACGACTCATCAAGGATGCTGCAATGCATGCATATAACCAACAGTGTCTGACAATGAATGGGGCCTACGAGCAACTTACTCTTCTGAGAAGTCCATTCTCCTGAGCAATACCTCCCTGCCCTCAAGTCAATTCTGGCTTATAGTGAGCCTATAAGACACAGCAGAGCTGCCCCATAGGGTTTCTTCCAAGAGAAGATAGTCTTATCTTTCTCCTTTTGAGGGGCTGGTGAGTTAAAGCTGCTGACCTTGGGATTAGCAGCCCAGCACTCAGCCCCCTGCACCCTAGAGCTCATCACCAAGCACATAGGAACCAGGAAATGTACTTACAAAGCTTATTTCCCAGCAAAAAAGCCAAAAAGTTTTGCAAAACCACACCTCCAGGATGCACCACCTAAAACAATACCCTTCCAACACCATAATGTGGTGCCAACACCTGTTTCTTTAGTTTTCACAATTAAAGAGGTCCTTATCTGGTAACAGTACACACTTAAATCAGAAAAACAGCTTCCCAAATTTCTGAAAACCTGAAAATGTTTGTGAGTACATTTGGTCCCCCAAATCATGCAGGGATAACATGTGGAGCACCTCTGTCCTACCTCCTAATTTGTTGCATAGTGCCTGGGGTCTTAAAAGCTTGCAGCAGCCATCCAAGGCACAAAAACTGGTCTCTATAAGCCTGGAGCAACAGAGGAAGAAGGAAAGTCAGAAATAAGAAGAGGAAATGGAACATGTGGCTAATTACCTCCATGAACAACTGTCTCCTTTGCCATGAGACCAGAAGATGTGGATGGTTACCTGGCTACCATTACTGAACAGTTTGACCACAGATTCTAAAGAAGAATCCTGATCAAAAGCAGAAAAATGCAGAACAGAATATCAAATTCTCATGGACTCCAGAGTTTCTGGTGCCAGGGAGGCTGGATGAAACCCCTATTGGCCTGAGATAATCTTCAAGCCTTAAACCACAAATATCCCCTGAAGTCTTAAAAACCAAACAGTTTAGCTTAATTTGAAAGAATGGCTGCCTTGAGCGCTGAACTCTTTCAAGAGTTATCTACATGGGATCAAATTAGTTAGGAAACTTATGGGACAGTAAGTTTATGCTAATGGGAGAAGAAAAAGAAAACGAGAATGTTTGTACAACTCAAAGAACATAATCAGTACCACAGAATTTTACATTGAAACTGTTGAATTGGTGTATGTTTTGCTGCATATATTCTCAACAACAATAAAAAAAATTTTTTCCTGTCTTATTTTCAACTGGGGCTTTCGTTAGTTGCTGTGAAGTAGGCTTCAATTCATAGAGACCCCATGTGTACAGAGTACAGAAATGCTCCACAGAGTTTTCACAGCTGTGACCTTTTGGAAGCAAATCGCCAGGTGTGTCTTCCAAGGCATCTCTAAGTGAATTCAAACAGCTAAACTTTCCTTTAGTAGTCAAGCGCTTAACCATTAGCACAGCCAGAGACTCCAATTAGGGGCTAGAAACATGCAATTGAACACGTTCCAGTTAAAATGAAGACCTGTGGCTCTACCATCAATTGAGTGGAAAAGAGGGTAGATTCAAACGCTGTTGTGAAACACCTACAACAAGAGTCAGGAGTCCAGACTTCCTTTACTCTAAGTAAAATCACATAAACCACAATTCTAAAATTTGCTTTGGTGTCCATCATCAGCTGAAGGAACATCTCTATTCTCCTCCCACTCAGTATTAGATTGAATCTTGCTCCTTACCATTCTCTTCTAAGTGTTGGCTGGACTGTGAAGATTCACTTTTTAACTGGTTTGCCAAGGGCAGTTTTAAACATGATGAGTCCTGGGCTCTTTCCACAGGCTCCGAATCCTTCAAAGGCATTTCCTGTGAACTAACAGGAACCTAGTAAAAAATGAGTAGAGACGGGTTCATGAGGGCATTACTATGGGAACTAGAGCTAAAAGTCTTAGCGATAAGCGAAAATCCATAAAAATAACAACAGGGTAGGAAAACAACAACAACAAAAATCCATTTCCACATCCAAAGATAAAGACAAAATCAGAAGCAAGTAGCTTTAGTCTTCAGCAGACTGAAATGTGTCTACTCTCCCACTGCTGAGCAGATGCCTCCCCCCCAGAACAAAGATCCAAATCCCTTTCCCTCAGTATACCTCACATTCTGTCTCCCACCTGCTCTCCTGGCTCATCCAGCTCTCTCTCTAAATCCTCCAACACAGTCACTGCCTCCTCCCCGCTCTCGGGATGCTGCTCCCGCACCCAGCTCTGCAGCTCCCCAGGCAGGATGGCCAGGAACTGCTCCAGCACCAGCAGCTCCAGGATCTGCTCCTTGCTATGCATCTCAGGTTGCAGCCATTGTCGGCAGAGCTCCCGGAGCCGACTCAGCGCCTCCCGGGGCCCAGGTGTCTCTTGGTAGCAAAATTGCCTGAACCGTAGGCGAAAGATCTCCCTGGCATGGGTTTGTTTCCTTTGAAAGTTGGATTCTTGTCTCCAAATATGTTCATCTTCCTCCACCTTCACAATCTGAAGCCCCACTGGCTCCTGTGGAACTTGGAAGGACAACTCTGCAGCTTCTCTTGGCTTCATGGTCTGCTGGGGTGGAACAACTCCCTCAAAACGTATTAAACATTCTCAGTTGAGATTATTTCCCTTGTTCTTTTCAGGGTGGAAAAGCTGTAAGAGACAATAGATCACAAATCCAAATAAAGAAAGCGTTTTTGGTTTTGTTTTCCTGCTTCCCAAAGTTGCCCCCTCCTCTGCGATTCCATAGCATTAGTTCATCACCTTAGCAGGTGATGCTGGAACACTGGCTTTTGTGTCTATCTCCACCACCACAGAAGCGGTTCCCCCCTTTTATGTAACACTCTCACCTTCATATAATATATAGTGTTTTACAGTTTACAAAGTGCGTTCACAAACATTGTTTTATAAATAAAACAACAAAACAGTAGGATTAGAGCTAAAAATACCCAAATAATCCATTGTTCCCAAATCACTCTGAGGTCCCCCAAAAAGAATAAACAGGAAAATCTCTTGTTTAAACCTAGAGAGGAACCGAAGTAACCTTGGCTTTTGGAGGCTGGCTGGGTCAGGGGTTGTGACAGACTCTCCGTGCCCCTGAGGAAAGACAGCAGGCCAGATGGGAAGCGGGTGGTCCTCATGGACCCGGGTCTGGCCAGCGCCGAGGACCACCTTGGACTTCAGAGTTTGAAACGTTTGGGGGAGCCAGCCCGGAAAAGCGGACTCCCAACTCTGGCCCCAATCAGCCCGCTCAGCCGCTCCCTCCACGGAGCCCAGGAACCACCTACCCCCTGACTGGCTAGGTCTCCAACACCGCCACTCCAGTCAGCGAATCCGGTCTTCTCACCAGTAACTCCAAGTGGGTGAGGGGGAAGTAAAAATTAACTTCTAACTGACCGTAAAGAAGCCTAACGCTGAGCCAGCCCAGCCTACAAAAACCTAGGTTACTTCCGGATCCTCTCTAGGACGCTGGGAGGTCTTGCCTTCTCAGTGGTTCCCTAGCCTTTGTTTCCTGCAGCAAGAGTAGCAAAACCAACCGCCAAAAACTTCTCAAACTCACCTCTGTCGTTAGACGGCTGTTTGCGTTTCCTGCTGTCCAGATCAAACTCCCCTCTCCAAGGAGTTTCTCCAGGTCAAGAACTACATCCTATACATTAGCACTAATTCCATACGAAGGTTCTTTCAATTGAGGTGGGTTTGAACTGCAAGGTCGGTGGTTTAAACTTATCAGCCTCTCCTCGGAAACCCTATACAGGGTCGCTATGAGTTGGAACCAACTGGTAGCCCACCACCACTGCCACCACCACAGTGCTCCTTAGATGTGAGGATGGCAAGACTTTTCTCACATATTTTGGACATGTTGTCATGGAGAAATGCAGTCCCTGGAGAAGGACATCATGCTTGGTAAAGTGGAGGGTCAGGGTAAGAGAGGAAGACCCCGAAGGAGATGGATTGACACAGTAGCTACAACAATGAGCTCAAACACGACAATTGTGAGGATGGCACAGCACCAGACAGTGGTTCATTCTATCGTATGTATATAGGAGCGCCATGAGTCGAACAGATTCTATGGCACCTAACAACAGGTAGAGAAAAGCACATCAATATGGCTTACAAGGTCAAGGCTTTTGACCCAATCTTCCCTAGAAGAAACCCTGGTGGTGCAGTGGTTAAGAGCGCTGCTGCTAAATCAAAGTTGGCGATTTGAACCCGCCAGGCGCTCTGCAGAAACAAAGACATGGCAGTCTGCTTCCGTCAAGATTACAACTTTGGAAGCCCCATGGGATAGTTGGAGTCTGTTCTATAGACTAGCTGTAGTGCGAATGGACTCATGGCAGCAGGTTTGGTGTGGTTTCATATCTCCGCTAGCTTCCTTTCTCATCATATCCTCCTAACAAAATCTTAACAATATCACTCTGAACTATTTTTGATTCCCTTCTAGGTCTTTGCACAGGCTTCCACCAGCCAGTATTTCCTCTACTCTCGCTACTTTTCTGGCTTTCTCTTCCTTATACTGTACTGAGATTTAACTTAAATAGCACTTCCTCACCAAAGCTTTCTCTGCTACTTTTTTTTTTTTTTTTTTTTTTTTTATCACTTGTCCCACTGTATTACAATAGTCTGTTCACTTGTCTGTCTTCTGCCCTGACTGTGTGTCCTTGAAGACAGTGAAGGTCTTGTTCCCTTTTACAGCCCCTGGGACAAGAACAGTATCCAATCTGTATTGAGTACTCAATGAGTGAATGAAAGAAATCTGCCTCCTGAAGAAACTGGGGTTACTTCACGTCAGTCTCACTGGTACCTAAGAATACCAAAAATGAGCTCTTATCTTTTGGAGTGTGAGCAGTGGAAGTTTGTGTTTACGGAAGTCAAGCGCTGATTGCAGAGCTAAACCAATAAAGGGAAAAGAAGTAGAGAAAATAAAGTGCATGTGTGTTCCCAAAACAGGGATTCTCAAACTGCAGCTGCACAAAAGAATCAGCTTCAGTGGTGCTTTCACCAAACCAGAGCTTCCAGGACAGAATATAAGAGTGGTAAAATACCAAAATCTGCAGCAATGAACATAAATAACATTTTAGCACAATATTTTTAAAAATTATAATAAAATTGGAAAACTGGATTCCAGTCATCTGTTTTATTGAAATTAGTCTCAAGATTAGGATGAGGTGAATTAGGCAGGTGCCAGGTCAGACGCTGTCTTCATTTTAAATGTTTATATTTTAGTCATCATGGATTTTTTCAAATTAATTTCGATTGTTTTAAATATGATTTATCTTGATTACTGGGGCGGGGAGGGGATTGTAATCACTTGAATGTTGTGCCTGAAGGAGCCCTAGTGGCATAGTTATGCATTGGGCTGTTAATTGAAAAGTCAGCTGTTCAAATCCACCAACTGTTCCATGGGAAAAAAGATGAGGTTTAAAAACCCTATACAGCGTCTCCACTCAACAGCACACAAGCACCACCACCACCTCTCCAGCACCAGGTGTGCCTGAAATCTGTAAAAACTGCCCTCAATCTCATAACTTCTATTTAATCTGATCTGGAGTAAAGACTGAGCATAAATGTTATTTTTAACATGCAGCTAAGGCTCAGACCACTGCCTTAAAGACTGTTTTAATCATTTGGCCAGGTAGCAAAGCAGTTTACATAGTGTGTTCTGGTGTTGGTGTTAAGTGCTGTCAGGTCAGTTCTGACTCAGCCATCATAGGAGCAGTTGGTGGGTTTGAACTGTATGGACGGCAATCTAATTCTTATTCCTACAGCTCCACACCAGGACTATTTATAGTTTTTGTCTTTTTTTCTTGCAAATCTTCTCACACAAATGCATTTAGCTCATGTTTAGTTCATCTATTCACTTATATGACGGCAAATCAAAAAGTAATGCTACAAAATCATAGAAAACTTTATTAAACAAAAATATCAAAATGTGAAACTAGTTTCTCAATATATCCTCCACTTAGATCTATACACTTCTGAAAGTGGTGTTTCCATCTCCACAGGATATGCATTGAAGTGCTAACTGCAAGATCTGTGATTCAAATTCACCAATCGCTCTGTGGGAGAAAGAAGAGGCTGTCTGCTTCCATCAAGATTTACAGTCTCTATTGTTAGATGCCTTGGAGTCCGTTCCAACTGAACAATTCTGTATAGGGCCCACCTTGCTGTTCAAACTGACCTTGCGGTCCATTGCTTATTCCACATATAGGTCGGAGTCCTGGTGCGGTGCTGTAGGATAAATACTGGACCGCCAGGTTGTTTTGAACCAAAAGGTCAGTGGTTCAAACTCACCAGCCACTCACCACTGCTCAGAAACCCTATACAGGCTCGCTATGAGTTGAAACCAACTGCAGGCACTTAACAATGAGATTGGAATTCACTCTATAGTTAGAGAGAGGAACCTTTTACTCTCCCCAAAAGAATCCCGCACTCTTCAATGTGCACATCAAAACGGCAGTTTTGGTGTCCTCAAAGGACTCAAATCATGTTCCTTTTAAATGCTCTTAAGAGTTTTGAGACCAAAAGGAAGTCTGAAGGGGTAAGATCAGAGCTGTAGGGTGGATAGCGTAAACTTTCCCAACACTATTCTCATAGGAGCCTTCTGTTCCCGTAAAGACTTACAGCCTCAGAAACCCTAGACGGGGATCTTTCCACAACACACAACCACCACCCACCGAGAATGAGTAGGTGCATTGTCATGATGGAAAAAATTCTTTGGCTCACCTTTCCTGGCCTGTTTATTACCAATGCAATTTTCCATTTTCTTAAAACTTCTTCATAAGCCCCATGATCTTTCTGTGTCATGTGACAAAATCAATTCCCCTTGGGAATCCTGAAAAAAAAAAAAATTGCCATTGGGCTGACTTTTCTGCCTTGAAGTCATCTTCCAGACCATCTTTAAAATGCTCCATCCATCTAAAAACTGTTGTTTTATGTAGGGCACCATTCCTGTAAATTTGTTGCAAAAGTGCTTCGATTTGGTAAGATGTCCACTTGAGTTTTGTTAAAATTTTGCTATTAGCCCTTCAAAATCATTTCTCCCCCCATGGCACAAAAAGTATCCTTTTTTGGACACCAACAAGGTTAAGACAAGTATATTACTAAGAGGACTTGGTTGCAGCCATCCAATGGTAGCAAAGAGATGTTTAGACATATTTTGTTCGAAATAAACCTGTGCATGCATGAACTGGAACCATAGTAACAATACTTTTCTTACTTACCCTCATATATCTGCATTTCTAAAAACTAGGGAACTTTGGGAACTGAAAAACTAGGGAGTATTGGGAAATTGCTCATGCCTAGAGACATTTCAGATTAATTAAAGAGAGACACAGATATTTGTGGTGTGTCAAAATTTTCCAGGTGATTTTAATCTGCAGACATGGTGGAGACCAATTATTTAGACAAATATTTTTTGACCAAGTACTCTTGAACACTTAACTTCTCTGGGGCTTAGTTTTTGTTTTGTTTTCATCTATAAAATGGGGATATTGTATTACCTACTGTTGGGGAAACATAATTAAAATACACAATCTACTCCCAACTCAGAAAACCTCTCCACAAAAGAGAAAGAAAAGTTTTATTATTGAACAAAAATGAAACCAGAACATGATTCATCACAGGTAACCTGATCATGAAATTGTAAAGACAGACAGAAATCTTACCTTTTATATAGTTAAGTGGATATAATCTATTACATTAACATTTTCAGGATAAAATTACTAATTTTGTCAGGATAACTGAAGTTATGATAATCTCCTCCCAGAAAACTGGGAGGCAGTGGGGAGATCTTCCTTGATAATTGCATTTCAAAAGAAATGGTTCCCAGGTCCTTGAGGAAGCATCCTTGATTTTTATACTTTTTCAAAACACAAAGAAAAATCTTACAAGTTTTCTAACGTGAATGGTGAAAGACAAAGAGGATATGATCTTCAATAGCTAGTGTTAGACAATTAGACATTTAGTCTGAAGATGGAAGATTTATATTCTTCTTCTAAAAGAAATCTTGGATGCGGTGTTCCTGAGAAAACCAAAGTCACTTAACTGGGAATATAAGCACCACAAGAGCAAACGTTGTTTTATTTTTTTTTTTTAATTTAAACTTTGATTGTGAATTGAGTGAAGATTTACAGACAAGATCATCAGTCTTATTTTCAACAAATCATACACTTGGATTCAACCAAGGATTGCAATCCCCTCCATGTAACAATAGTTACTGTGCTTCCTCCCTGAGTTTCCTAGTTCCATTCACCCACATTCCCACCCCTTCTCAACTTTGACCTTAGATAAATGTTACCCTTAGAATTTTGAATGATTGGCCCTTCCATGGTGAACAACCTTACTAGTGTTGTTGTACCCCCTATTTATCTGTCTGCTGTTTGGCTGAAAATTGGGCCACAAGGGTGATTCCTTTCTAGACTTAAAGATGAAGGGTCATAGTCTGAGGTACTCCCAGTCTCTTTCTGACTAGTAAGCCCCGTCTCTCTCTCTTTTTTCAAAAATAATTTTAAGGTTTGTTCCACATTTTCTGCCTCTTTATCTGGGACCTTCTAATGTAATACCTTTCAGAGCAGTTAATAGTGTGAGCTGGGTACCATCTAGAATGGCCAACATTTTTATGTGTGTTTTTTCGTTTGTTTTTTTACTGTCATATTCCTGAGGAACGCATCCCAGGCAAATAATAAAGTCATTATTTTTGATCGAATGAATGATTATTAGAAATATCACAAATTTTCAGCAAAAAACTGGCTAACGTAGGATATATCCATACTGTGGAATAATTTTCAATATTTTCTTTGCAAGGAAAAATAATGAATGCATACATTTCTGTAATAGATAATATTAACATATATGTATGTGGCATTGCAGGATACGCACGCAGTTTGAATTGTAAGCTCAATGGTTCAAACTCACCAGCCACTCCTTGGAAACCCTATACAGCTTCGCTATGGGTCGGAACCAACTCTATGGACACTTAACAACATATATATATATATATGGAGCTCTGGTAGCGTAGTGGTTACGAATCGGGCTGC
>NW_006408731.1:1276228-1288340 GCF_000296735.1 Chrysochloris asiatica | reverse complement strand
CCTGGGGACTCTTGGGCCCAGAGTCAGTGGCGTGGCCACGGAGGACTCGAGAGGAGAGTGGAGCTACCGGCTGAAGGGAAGAGAGGACATATGCACAGGAGTGCCCACACTTGCAGATGATACCCACTTGACCTGTACTGGATGAAGGATGATTGGAGCTCAACCAGGAGAGGAAAGAAGAGGGGGGAAAAAAAAAGAGTGAGCTGATAAGGTCTGATGAACTTGACCTATACCTATGGAGCAGCCACTCAAAAAAGGGAACAAATCCTCATAGCAAGAAACATTCACACACACACCCACACACAGAGTGGACAGAGAAGGGCAGCTTGGACATTGGATATGCAAATGAGGAGGGGGAACTACAAAGGCAAGAAGTGACTGGTTTACAAGCTTTCAAGAGGGAACCTGGTGCTAGGGAGCATGGCAGAAGGCAGAATCTCCAGTAGGTACTATTCAATCTGTCTGGGCGGAGCTGATGAAAGGAGATACAGATGGGTAACTCGTGATACTGTAGTGAATAAGGCTTATCAGGACGGATTATGAGGGTTGGAAATGCAAAGGTGGAAGTTTTGTAACAAGGAAGGGAGTGATTAATTTTCCAGGATAGGAGCAGAGGCCTCTGGGACCATCAACGGAGAAGAGCCGAGAGTGGGACCCTACCCAGAGAAACGGAGATGCCTGGGATAGAGACAGAGTTGATGACGTGGAGTGATGAAGGGACTGGGGACCTTGGACCCAGAGAGGGAAAGGGACTGTGGGCCGAAAATTGGGGGAGGAGAGGGAAGTATAGGGGGCGGGTTTCAGGGATATACCCTTTGGGTGGTTGATGATGCATGGAGGGGATTGGAACCATGGCAGTGAGATGATATACGATGGAATGAATGTAAAACTAAAGTTCTCCCATGTAAATTATCATACAATTCACAATAAAACATTTTTTAAAATGCAAAGAAAAAGAATTGTAAAGAAACTGTCGACAGTGCTAATATTTAAGGCAGATATAGAACGTTCACGTTATTTTATTCTATACAGTGTTGTGTGACACTTTAAACAGTACTCATTTTCGACTGAGATAAAACACTAATTATCAGCTCCCAACGTGAGTGTAAATGTGCATAATTTACAAAGGAAATGTTTGTGAGCTAGTTCCATGATCTTGTGAACCGAGAGGCGAGGATCGGCGTAAGAGTTCAGAGAGAGAGAAATGCAGTGAGCCAGAGGAGTGAGTGGGATTGGTGGGAATTACCCAGATGAGAGCCTGGAAGTATCCAAATGAGATCCCAAGCGTACCCAGGTGTGGAAATGGAAAGACCTCCGACAATCGCCCCTCTACTGCCCCCACACGGTTCGGTAACAAGCGTGCCAGGCCTCCAGTCTCGCGGCTTCCAGGTTATCTCGCGATGCAACACAGAGCCTAAGGAGCTCTTTAAGAAGTATTTTTCCCCTTCAAATCTCGCGTTTTAACAAAGATCGCGATACTCTTAGTTAAAAAAAAAAAAAAAAAAAAGTTCTAGTTAGCCCTCATGAAAATATTTTAAGTTCGTTTTTAAAATTATAGGCTTGCAGCTGTTTATACACACTGTTAAGACTCATATATTTGATTTAGAAATGTACAAAAACAAGGTGTGTCAGAAGTGGGATTCGAACCCACGCCTCCAGGGGAGACCAGAACCCTCAGAGCTGAGGAAGCCAAGCAAGCTTGAGTCTGGCGCCTTAGACCACTCGGCCATCCTGACACTTGGTGCAATGAAGAGAATTTTCTCTAAAATAGACATGGGCGAATGTTGCCTCTGACGTTTGCGGAACAAAGTATTGACGTCAGAGTCCCTCGATAACGGCCGGAGAAGAAAAGCCATTTGTGGATTGAAAAAGAAAAGGACTACAGGAAGAAAGTATATACTTGTGAATAAAATTGGACAATCACGGTCCTTTCAACTAACATCTCCATTTTGTTAAGGGCGCGCAACATACATCCACGTGGAAGGAAGGGAGGAAAGACGGAAGCAGCTTGGTCATTTTGCATTCTTTAATCGTGGAAATTTTGAGTATATGGGTAGCGTACCGAAGGCTTTCTTTCTTGTGAAGATGGTGAGGATCAAAAACCCAAAACCCTAACAAAACGAAAGCGTTTTCTATATAGCTTTTCAACCCCTCTATATCGACGCCTTTTATCCCTGAACTGCCTTGACACTCATGTAAGTTTCTTTCGGGATCCGAGGGTGACAGTCGGAGAATAGCCGGTGAAGTCCGCGTGAGGCGCTGAGAATCTCACCCATGCAGGTCTCTGAGAGACCTGCCAGTATCAAATCCCGAGAAACTCTGGGCGCTTTCAGGTGCTCAGGATTGACTGAGAGCCCAGTGCCAGGCTCGACAGTCTAGAAGTTTAAGGGGGTTGACGGGTGAGAATAAGGAATGAGCTACATAGGCTGTCCCCTTCCACAACCCCCACCCCCCTACTATTTAACTACGTTCAATAGTCTGAGCTCTGGCATGGAAGGCCAGAGGCCACATATTTTAACGAAGAATTGACAATAGTAAGAAATTATTCCTTCAACCAGACAGAGCACCTTAGGGGCCAGGGAGACTGTACTAAATTAACTTTTGAAAGACAAACGCCTTTCCAGCCCAGAGCTTGGCACACGTGGTGTGGAGGTGATAAGGGTCGTTGTCTAACTGCTGTATATTGGGATGTGAAATTCAGAGTAGAATTATAGGCTTGGAAATTTTAATTCGGTCTTGCTCTGGTAGGTTACTCTCTGTATTTATCAATGGACAAAAAGTTTATTTTCTTTTGTAAAGCAAAAGTTGTCTATTTTGTATGGAGAAGTAATTTGAATTAAGTAAGCCTTATATTAGATTTCCCTCGACTTCCTTGGTTTCATATCCTATTTCTTTAAAATACTCTAAACTGTGAGTGGGGAAAAAAATACAAGAGTATTTATTTCTTAAATCTCAAGATAAGAGAATTATAAATTTTCTTCCATGAGCTATTGTTTTATCTATTGGAAGAAAGTTGTCCAGGAAGAGATTCCCCAGATGACATGGTAACCTCTTTAATACTGACATTATTACTGTTTTTATCATTGCAAAGTACACGGGGATCATAGAAAATACAAATTTAAAAATTATCTCACTACTCAGAGGTAACCACAATTAACATTCTGATCAGTTTCTTTTGGCCCTTTCTGTGTGTCATATGAAATGCATTTTTACAAAATAATGTTATATAACTTGCTAACTTACTTTAAAAATTATGAACATCTTGTTCCTATTCACATATCCTCTTATATGAATTTTGATCACTGCAGATATTCCATATCAAACCTGTATTGTTGGACATTGGTTAGATTGTTTCTAATTTTTCATTTCTATGTGCAATGCTGTGAAGAAAGTCCTTGTGTAAATATTTTCAAACTTCCATTATCATTTTCTTAAAATAAAATCCTAGTAGAGTCACTAAGACAATTATCTAGTTGTAAAGTCTTTTGATAGTGTCAAACTGCCCTCCAAAAAAATTTGAAGCAATTTTGACATCCCAGACTTGCCCAACTCAGAATACTAAAGTTAAAAAAAGACCAAGTAAACATTGTAATAGGTGAGAAAATGATAAGGCATTGTTATTTGATTATTACTAAGGTTCAATATTCATGTTTTAAGGGATTTCATATTTCTTAATTGAGGCGTTCATTTTTATTGACTTGTAAAACCCTGATAATGAAAGATAAACGTCCTATTTACTAACAATCTAGACAGAAACACCTGTCTTTTTTACTAACAAGAATCCAGTAACTCTTTTAAATATTTGGTCTGTTTCCACTTTGTGGAAACTATAAACTAAAAACTTAACAAATTTCCCATGTAAAAGTTTAAAACCGACTCGACCAGGCACTTAACAATAAAGAGGCTCCACAGGACACAGGCCTGACAAAGTGCTTCTGAAAGATCACAGCCTTGAAAATCCTATGGAGCATTGAGCTGCCATGAGTTAAGAATCAATTTCATGGCAAATAAACCACCGTGTCTTAGATGCTGCTCTAAGTGGTTTGAAACACGTTCTGAATAGGTGAGGTATACTTAAATATGTAAATACTTCCAATTCACTAGGAATCAGGAGTTCCCAGAGTAATTTTGAAAGACCTGAGAATTGTTTGAAAGGGGGAAAAGAATTAAAAGAAAAACAAAACACAAGCTGAAAAAAGTAGTCTGTGACAACCTTACAAAAAAGAATTTCTCAACATGGCAAAAGAATCAGTGTTCTTGTGAGGCTCAAAAGAATGTCTGATTATCTGATATTAAGGCTGGGATTTACATAGGAGTGGGAATAGAAATAAGAGATGTTCAACACGGGATGAACCATAGCAAATGATTGTTGAAAACTGGAGATGATATGGAAGAAATGCATCTAGAATGCGCTTTGGAAGACAGAATGATGAGACTTCCTCTCCCGTACTTTGAACATGTTATCAGGAGGGCATCATGCTTGGTAAAATAGAGGGTCAGTGAAAGAGGTAGACCCCCAGTGAGATTAATTGACACAGTGGCAAAAACAATGGGCTCAAAACATAATTTGAGGACAGCACAAGACCGGGGGCATTTTGTTCTGTTGTGCATAGGGTCACTATGAGTCAGAACTAACTCAACAGTACCTACAACATGGGGTAATTCACTGTATATTCTCTTCACTTATGGGTATGCTTAAAGTTTCCATGGTGAAAGGTAAAAAAAAAAAAAAACAACCCTAACTTCAACAACATCTATACTGGTATTTTGTTTTTCACTTAGTGTTCCTTTTTTGTAATGTATAGGTTGAAAAGGGTGAAAGCTTTCTACACTAAAAGAAATTAATATTGTGTACTATACTGAAAAAATGTATTATGCAAAAATACAACATATATACAGTATATAATGTTAAGTGCTGTCCAATTGGTTTCAATTCATAATGGCTGGTAGGTTTGAGCTATCATTGTTGCAATTAAGAGTCCAGTGATGATCCTACAGTGCCACATCAAACAGATTTTGACCCATGTTAACCCCTTGGGTACAGAGCACGGCTCCATACGGTTTTCAAGGCTATGAACTTTCAGAAGCTGCCAGAGCTGTCTTCCAGGATGTCTCCGAATAAGTTCAAATCAACAATCTCTTGGTTAGCAGTAAAGCATTAACCATTTGTGCTGCTCAGGTCACCTCAGTATAAATAAAAAACAAATATATCTTCTTAGAGTTTATTTTTCTAAATTCTTGCTTATCACAAAACCTAAACTGGGTTTAGTAAACATCCCACACATAGCCAGATAAATTCTGCATTTGCTCTGAATGAGCAATCTGGGAAAAAGGCATCAGCTTACCTGTACCCTGCAGGCTAAAAATAACCCAAGTGAGTTCTTTCAACTGGTATCAGATGATCTGAAAAAATTATCTTCAAACATCCTGCTCAAATGGCAAATGGCAAAATGTACAAAGAATTCTGATCAAAATACAGGACTGCCTGGAGATCATCATAAACCCCAAACCAAAAATGTCTCCTGTTTAAGTCTTAAAACTGAAAAAGTTTAATTAGTAAGAAAAGGTCTGTCTGGAGCATTATGCTGTTTTAAGAATTATCTCTATGGGATCAAACTTACAACAGCAACTCAAAAGATTAGAGGACAACCTTACAGGGCAGTGAGTTTGTTAATGAGGGAGATACTCATCTGAGAGTGAGAATACTTACAGAGCTAGAAGAATGTAGTCAATGTCACTAATTTGTCTGTATGGAAATTACTGGAGTACATTTTGCTGTATAGATTCTCAACAGCAGGAGTCTTGGTGGTGCAGTAGGATAAGCACTGGACTGCTAACCACAAGATCTGTAGTTCAAACCCACCAGCTGCTCCTTGGGAGAAAGATGAGGCTTTCTGTTCCCCTAAAGATTTACAGCCTCAAAAATCCTATACAAGGTCACTGTGTTAACTCGAAGGCAGTTGGTTACTCTCAACAGCAACATAAAAAAAATCAAATTTAAAGGAGAAAAAAATCAGCATAGAAATAAAGGCAAAGTCATGGAATAGTATCACCCATCTGACAGATTGTGGTGACTTGTGTGTTAGGATGCTGGAAGTCATACCACCAATATTTCAAATACCAGTTAAGTCACCCAGGATGGACAGATTTCAGCAGAACTTCCAGATTTAAGACAGAATACGAAAAAAGTCTGTGTCCAAAAATCAGTCAATGAAAACCCTATAGGTTACAACAGATTGTCCAATATAGTGCTGGCAGATGCTCCCTTTAGGTTGAAAGTGCCCATGACAATGGACTTGAGTATACCCACGGTGATAAAGGTGAAGCAGGACCAGGCAAGCTTCATTCTGTTGCACATGGGGTCACCATGAGCTACATACAGGTGTCTTGATGGCAACAACAATTTGTAATAAAAAAATCTACATTTTAATCTTCCAGTACAAGGACAATACAAGACAAGATCCTTGCCTTTCTTTATAGGGCTGTTCAATGGGTAACTAAAACTTTTATCGTCAGGATGCTGCTGCTGCTGCTGCTGCTGCTGAGTGACAATTTTCAAATCAGTAAAAACAAAAACCTCTTAATAAAATTACAAATTTTATGAATTAAACTTCAAAAGCAAAATTAAGTCAATAAAGTTAGGCCTGAGAAAGTTCCATTTCTTTTCCAGAAGGGAAAAAAAGAAATGGACTGAGAAAACCCTGTCAAATGCACATATTGTTTACAGATTTTGAAATCTAAGCTACCTTATGATCTAGCAAAGCTAGTTCCACTGCAACATTCCTACCAGCATTAACCTGGCTGGGCTTTCTCTTCAGTCTTCAGAGACTCCACAAAACAGGAATCCTGGGCTAAACACTAGGTGAAGGGATTTGATGATGTCATTACATCATTGAGTCAAAGTATATTGTAAGACCAGGCTAGTGGCCAGAGGCCTTCCAGCCTCTAGAGAAATAAGACACTTGAGCTGCTAAGAAAGAAATGTTGACCTAGGATTTCAGTTTCCTCTGAGACCACTGTCTATGGTCCTACATATTTCACTTATCCACAAGACTTCAGCTGTTCTGTATTTCTTTTTCATGCTATATCCCCTCCCCTAATTGATTTTGTTACCTTATCCAAGGACTGTATTCCCCTCTAGAATTCAGTTCAGATGTGTCATCCAACATTAGTAAACTGTATCTTTGAATAAAAAAATTATAATCTTTTGTTGTGAAGAGGCAGCTCACTTTGCACTGGTACACTAAGAACCTTCAGTACTGTGTTTTTTATTTTACAGGGAGATGTATTGTTGCCATCTCACTATTTGACAGCTGCTTGCTCTTAATTGTATAATGCCTTTCTGTGTTAATTAACTATCACCCGTATTGTCTCATCCCTTTACTTAATTGTATACCAAAGAGGGCAGGGGCCATTGTCAGTTTCCCGTTATCATTCTCGGAACTTCTTGGGGAGGATGCTCTTTTCTGCATGTCGGAGTCCATATTAAATAAAAATAAGAACAGCTTAAGACACACACACACACACATAGTATTTTACTTATGTAGCAAAGGAATTAAGGAATGAGGACACATTGAAGCCTTGATGTGGAATTACCAACTTCATGCATTCTGAGAGAAATACCTGAAAGAAGTCACAAGAATCCTAAGAGGCCCCATGTCTGCCTTGAAAGGCCTAAATTCTCATTAAATTAATTCAAACATTACTTACCTTTGTAAGTGACTTGCTGTGGGTACCATAATTTTTTTAAGTGGTAAAAACATGTCAACAAAAATCTCTTAATAGTTATGAATAACAAAAAAATTAGAATTTAGAATCATTTATAAGTTGTATTGAAGTTCACTTAAAATGACAGGTTTATTTTTTAATAATTTAAATATAAGTAGCTGTGAATCCACCATTCATCACAAAAAAGACAATAACTCATCAGCCTATACCTTCTTTGCTCTCATTCTCCCACCTTGCCCCATTGTTGTTGTTGCCGCCATTCTGCCCCATGTGTGTAGAGCAGAACTCCATGGGGTTTTCAAGGCTGTGACCTTTCATAAGCAGATGGCCAGGCCAGTCTTCTGAGACGCCTCTGGGTGGGTCTGAACCACCAACTTCTGGCTTCTAATTGAGTGCTTCTGTCTGAGCTACCCTTAACCTCATAGGTAACCACAATCCTCCTTTTAATATTATAAAAAGGATATTGTCTGGCATATAGTCTTCTAAGACATTTTCTTCACTCAGCATAAAGACAAATTCTTGTAGATACATCCCCATTCAAGTCAGAAGTATCTTTGCTCACTCCAACAAGGTCGATTATCACTGCTCCAGCTGTTGCTTTTAACAAAAATGCATACTGCTGTTCC
Organism: Chrysochloris asiatica; assembly: GCF_000296735.1. Taxonomy (NCBI): domain Eukaryota; kingdom Metazoa; phylum Chordata; class Mammalia; order Afrosoricida; family Chrysochloridae; genus Chrysochloris; species Chrysochloris asiatica. Next base: position 1,279,986 of record NW_006408731.1, on the reverse strand, counting down.
TAAGGCACTGGGTCTACCAGGGATAAAGCAGACCCAGTGTGTGGTCCTCTAAGTTAGCTTGGAGACAGCCCCATCACTCAGGCAGCAAGGACAAGGAGCCCAGGGCTCCTCTGCTGGGACTGGTACAAGGTGTCCTTTTTGTAGGCCCTTACATTCTTCCTCCCTGCCCCAGTGGACTTAATTTGGGAAAAGTGGAATGCAAGATTTCCAGCTGCAGATCCTTAAATCTAGAGTAGACACAGTCACTGCTGTAAACAGGCATTCCAGGTCAATGGACTGGCATTCCAAGGCTTCCGGTCTCTGCTCTGCCCCACTCATGAAGGAAAGCATAATCCATATAAATGGTTGGACAGGATTTGATGTATCTGGTTATATTTTCTGTCTCAGTTTGAATCCTGGCTCTGCTGCTTCTTAGCTGTGCGCCTTGGACAAGCCATTTACCCTGTGTTTTCAGTTTCTTCATCTGTAAAATAAGGGTAATAATACCTACTTCATAGGGTTGTTAGAGGATTTAATAAGTTATTGTGCATAGAGCACTTTGTACTATGAGCACTTTGTAGTATGTGTGTGACAATAGGATTTTTTATATAAATATATATGTATAAATATATGCGGGGTCTTCAAAAAGGTTGTGGATAAAATCCATTATCTTTTAATTCCATTTTTCCATGAGCTTTTTGAAGCCTCCTCGTACATATACATATAGACACACACACACACACACACACACACACACACACAGGACATATCACCAACTCATGAGCTTCAGGCATGGAAATACGATGCCTGGTACAGGAGAAAGTGTAGTCCATAGAATTTTGTCTTCTGAGGCCATGTCCAAAAGAGGAAAAAATCCATACTCCTGGGGTTAGAGTTGTTCTCTCAGTCTAATCTATCCACCTCAGTACCGCCATGGGCTTAGGCTGGTGGTTCTGGCTTGGGAGGCAGGCCTTCTGATCCACGCTATGCATTGCTTCATCACCCCAAGTGAAAACTACAAAAATGACTTGGTACAATATTTTCCCAGTGACATTACAGGATAAACCAATATAGAGCTAGAGCTACAGGCTTTGGACGTTCAACACTATTATCTCAACAGTAAGGTGGTACTGAGAAAGGAGTTACTGTCTAGCTGGAAGTAAAATGTTGGTCAGAAGAGAATTCTGAATCCATAAGGGAAATCACCACCACTAACCACTTCCTCCCCCATGATCCTCTTTCTACTCACTCCAACATCTATGAACCCAATCCTACCCAGACCGGGGAAACAACAACAATGTAAACAACATCCATACTCACTTTATTTTCAAACAGAGGGGCATGTACCCAAAGAGAAGCAGAACCAAGAAACATCACGGGGGCTTGCTCAAAGTGACCTGCCTTATCTTTCTGACCCCAGAACACTTTGTGATCCAATGGCCATGAGCATGGACCTGCCCCCTGATACACACATTAGAAAAAACAATTCCCCCATCTTCTAAAGGAGATGGAAAAAAGGAGGCAGGAAGTTGATGAATCCCTGGAATACTACCCAGAATCCTTCCAGGGATGATGTCTGACTGGCCACCAGTCCACAAATGTGACAGGGAGGGGATCTAGGAGCAATGGATGGTGCTGGGCAGAAAATTACCCTGGATGATGTACATCCAGCACAAGAACGCATTTTTCATTAGAATGAAGGAAGCAGACAAAGCCCTCAGAAAAGATACAGAGGCAAACACCATGTTAATTAGAACATTATCTCTGTAACGGAAGTTGGGGCCTTTCCCCAACATTAATATAAAATAATTGTAACTAACCGAAACACATATATGCCTCTTTAATGGAGTTACTAACCAAAACACATATATGCCTCTTTAATGGAGAATCAGGGATAGAGGTACTATTTCCAGAGGGAAAAACTGGGCTATAAGAAGTCATGCTGACAGGGCCTCATAGTCCCACTCTAGGTTCATGGAAAGGAGTTCTTGTCCAAAAATGACAGCAGATACCCATGATCAATAAGTGGGCCAAAACCAGAGGAAGCCAGGCTGAGCCAAAAAGGAGCAACTATCTGGAATGGCCCTCCAAATCTAAAGATTATCCATATTCTTTATTCCCTCCAGTAATGTGTAAAATGGAAAAGTATAAAACACTGGAGGTGGACATCTGGTTTTTATTTCTGGGCAATGTTGAGAGTTCTCATTACAGTTTGCCTGAAAGGAAAAGGACGATCAAGAACATGGACATCCTGTCTTCCACTTCGAGGACATAGAAAGTGGTTAAGGATATCCTGCTGTGATGGCTAGTAAGTGGCAAGGCAATGAGATGCCATGTGTCAGGGGTAGGAGTATAGCCAACAGTCATTTTGGCTTGAGTTCATCTCTCAAGGGGAAGTCTCCATGGAATGACCATGACTCCCAACATGGCCAGAAAACCCATCGATCCCACTCATGGGGCAGATGATCAGAGGGGCTGCACTCTTCCCTCCCGAGTAGCTCAGGCTGAAGTAGGGCCGGACAGGCCCACAGAAGGTAGCATGAGAGAAAGTAAAGGTGTGACACCTCTCTGTCACGTTGTAGAAGGAGACCTCACCAGCATCATAGTCCAAAAAAATCCCCACCCGCTGGAGAGGGGTCCGTAGGGGGAGGGCAGTCATTGGGGAGGTAAGAGCCCAGTATTCTTTCCCATACCACAATGACACTGCCCAGAATCCATTCTGAGGGGCCGATGTTACTCCACCTTTTCTGCATACAGAGTCTTCACAGACACCTATGGTCCACTTGGCCTTATCTCCCACCTCTACCTCCCAATAATGTCTCCCAGCGATGAAGCACGGAGAGCCCAGAACACAGGGGAAGAGATTGAATCGCTCAGGATTGTCAGGCAGGTCCTGCTGGAGGTAACTGTACCGCACTTGCCGCAGGTTATCAGAGAGGATCAGGCTGGGGTAGGCTGTGTCTGGGTCCAGAGTCACATCCACTGCAGAGACACAGAGGGGAAGGTCAGTCGTGAGGACCAGGAGAGCCCACTCTGGAACATCTGGTCTTTCTCCTGTCTCCCTGAGAAGACAATAAGAGCTCTCCACTATACGCTACATTCACCTTAGGAGGAAACACATCCTGAAGTTGATATTTCAAAGGTTATTGTTTGGAATGCCTTGTTTAGTCATGATAGTATACAAGTAGAGATATTTTATTCATGTCCTTTCACATCTTAAAACCACAATATGTATCAGAAACAGAATTTGAAATTTTCTTAAATGTCTAACATCTCTTAATCTGCAAGCTACGAGTAAGAATGGACTCAATGGCACTTAACAATAACAGCAACATGCTTGTTCAGGATAAAGAGTCTCACATTAAATCTCAGAACCAAAGCTCAGGTAGGCTGACTATCCACCAAAAAGGTTCATGAGAGGCAAATAGTGGAGGTGACCACGAACCCCAAATGTTCAGTTCTTGGTTCAGCACACTGCCCACACAACTATCACTCATCTCTTTCTTGTGTTGTGGCATACCTCCTATTTCCAAGCACACGATAAACTCCAAGGGTCCCTCTATGGTACCTGACACAGTCAATGTCAAACATTACAAGATACAACCAAGGTACTCAAGAGTTTCTGAAAGAATTATATATACATAGCAGCTGGTGGGCACAATCAACAACTATTGTATATGGAGTCCCTCTTCTCATGAAGGTGGTTATGTGACTACAAAAGCACATGTCTCTTGTGGAGCGATGGAGCAGCTGGGGACTTTAGATCCAGAGAGGGAGAG
>NW_006408731.1:1257249-1276128 GCF_000296735.1 Chrysochloris asiatica | reverse complement strand
AACTTGGACATTGGCTACCCAAAATGGGGGGCGGGGGCTACAAAGGCAAGAAGTGACTGGCTTACAAGCTTTCAAGAGGGAACCTAGATCCAGAGGGCCTAGAGGAAGGTAGAATCTCCAGTGAGTAGTATTCAATCTGTCTAGGCGGAGCTGATACAATGAAATACAGACGGGTCTCTTGTGATACAATAGTGAATAATTGATATCAGGACTGATTGTGAGGGTTGGAAATGTAGAGGTGGACGTTTTGTAACAGGGAGGGGAGTGATTGACTTTTTGGTCTAGGAGCGGAGGTCCCTGGGACCATCAACGGAGAAGAGTGGAGAGTGGGACCCTACCCGGAGAAGCAGTGATGCCTGAAATGGAGCCAGAGATGATGACGTGGAGCGATGGAGCAACTGGAGACTTTGGATCCAGAGAGGGAGAGCGACTGTGTGCTGAAGACCTGGGGGGTACCGGGGAAGGATTGCATGGAGGGGATTGTAACCATGGCAATGAGACAATGTACGATAGAATGACTGTAAAACTAATGTTCTCCCATGTAAACTATCACATAATTCACAATAAAACATTTAAAAAAAAAAAAAAAAAAGCACGTCTCTGATTTCTGATTTGAGTACCTCTAAGATCAGAGACGTTACTAGTGTCACGAAATCTGAGAGTAAAGGTAGTGCTGGGGGAGGAGGAGTGTAAATTCTTGCCCCAAGAGTTGCAAAGGCAGAATGTGCAGGATTCCCAGATTATCTGTGGTGCTCAGAATGAGAATTGAGCTCAATCACTTCTCCCCCAGCCATAAGTTCCATCTGAGGCTCAGCAGGCAGACCAGTGTGCCAGCATACCAGCAGTGCCTTTCTAGGAACTAGAGCTTCCATTCTGTAAGCCTTTACAGCAACTAAGTTAGATTTCCTCTGATTTAAAAACTCTGGATTTCAAATCTGAGAAATTTCATGAGGTAAGAACACACAGAAGTAATCAGCAGATTTGTTGTCATTGCTTATCACTTTTACACATGTAACGTAAAAACCAACCCACTGCCACTGAGTTGGCTCAGAGTGACCCTATAGGACAGAGCAGAACTGTCTCATGAGTTTACAGAAGCAGACTGCCACATCATTCAGAGGAGTGGCCAATGGGTTTCAACCACCAAGCATTTAACCACTGCGCCACTAGGGCTCCTACGTAACCTAAAGGAATCAAATTTAATCATTTCCCCAAATTATCGACAATTAGTAATTATGTTCACATGGCTCTTTCTTCTTTTCTCTGATATGGTTCTGTCTGCCATCACCTACCTGAGTATAACTGAGCTTCTCGCAATTCTGAAAGAACAAAAGAGAAACGAACTTTACAGAAGTCATGCGAAGGTTTCCCACAAAACACATAAACTGCGGGAACTTTGGCTACAATCACCATAAAGTAATGGTCTCCACTAAAAACCCCAGAACCCTCCTTGTCAGTCAGTCATGCACTGATTTTTTCATACAACATATGACTCCATCACCCAACCAATAGCTTCAAGAGAAGTGGGACTGAAAACCTTCGGTAAATGAATAATCACAAGTATGAAACTGGTAGAATATGGAGTTAAATAGAGTCAAGATCAAGAATTCCAGCCTCCTGGAATGGGTCAGCTGACTCTTCAAGAGGAAAACATAGTTGCAAGCCCATGATGTACAGACTGCTTAGCTTCCATAATCCACCTCTGTGTCAGGTTGGGTAGCTCCAGTTAACCCCCATACGCTCACTCTGGGGCAAGCAAGACCATTTATTTATGAAGTGCTTTCCAGTTGACAAAACATTTTCACAGATGTTTTCATTGAGCCTCTTAAGTGGCAGAAGAGTAAAAGTTAAAGAGTCAGACAGAGGAACCACTTTCTGGTATTATCCACACATTGTATTATGTAGATATTTTTACTAATTGCCTTGTTTATGGAAGACTTGCGGGTGCCACCTAAATCTATGTAACTAGATGCAAAAAAAAGAAAAGAAGTGTATGTCTGGGGAGATGCCCTGCAAATAGGGATTCCGCCTATATGATAGGATACAAGTACTAGGATTCCTGGTATGGCGCTATAGGATAAGCACTGGATGGTGAACTACAAAGTCGGTGGTTCAAACCCACCATCTGCTCCTCAAAAACCCTATTTATACAGGGTCGCTATGAGTTGGAGCTGACTCAGTGGCACTTAACAACAACAATGGGGAATTATATGAGTTTGGTGGCTCCCTACTACAAGCACTGGACTGTCAACCTTGTGGCAGTCTGAGCCCACCAGCCACCCCGCAGGAGAAAGATAAGGCTTTCTGCTCCCACAAAGATTTACAGCCTCAGTAAATCTTTACTCCCTATATTGGGTCATTATAAGTTGGAACTGACTTGACGGCACTTAATGACAATAAAAGCAACAATGGAAACTATACTTTGTAATAAAGAAGTGCAGGATTTACCTACATATAAGGATTTCAGATTCCACTGCCTAGGAATGTTCACATCCTGTATGTAGTCAATTTCTATTGGTATATGGTTCATGAGCAGAAAAATTTAAATGTAGGAAAACCTTCTCCCAAATGTCTATAACACTTTATCTAATTAACATAAACATAGTGTTCATTATGAGTCCAGCTCCCTTATAAAGGGTTTAAGAAAAGGCAACCAATTTCATCCCTATAACTTTATGACAGAAGAATGATTATTTTCCACATTTTACATATGTGAAATTTATGGTGGAGAATTCTTGGTAAGAGAAAGAGAGGGACCCCAAACCTAGAATCCCTGCTCCTAACCATCACCTCTCTGTAGCGTCCAGCCCTCCTCTATTGTTAGTACTTGTGCTCAGAGATAATAAGGAATGAACCTCAAATACTGCTTCAAAGGAAACATAACTAGGGTAGAGTTTCTGTTCATTCTCTTTCCCAATTAAAATAATAATAGTAATTTTTTTAAAACCTAAAAATACTTAAACTAATTTTGGATTGGACTCCTGGTATGGCACTGTAGAATCAGCACTGGACTTCGAATCCTAAGATCAGAGGTTAAACCCACCAGTTGCTCCTTGGAAACCTTGTACAGGGTAGCTATGAGTCGGAACCAACTCGATGGCACTTAACAACAATAACAATTCTGAATTAATTAAATTTTGCATTGTCTATTTCTCTCCTTCATCAACATAAATTAATTGAGAACTGACTAAATATAGCTAGCAGACTTTAAGTTAAAACAAGAGGCTATTAACTGAGGAAAGCTAATAAAACAGAAAGACAATCTGGGCAGGCTGGCCAGTGGGTCTCTCTCTCCTCTCATTTCTCCACACTTTAATGTTCATGCTCTTCTTCCCAAGAAACGTCAACATCCAAAGCCCATTAAATTGATACACTTACCTTGGATTTTCTCCATATCAGACTGCATTTTTTCTAAAGGGAAAATAGAAGACATTCAGTTTACATCCTACTCCCCAGCTGGAAAATATATCCTTTCAGGCAATAGGTATTCAGACCATAAATCCATTTCTCCTTCTGATCCCTCCCTCTCCTCGCATTACCTGTGAACTGCTTCAAACTCTCAGTCAAGAACAGACATTTTTGGGCAAAAATGTGTATTTTCTCTTGCAGATCTGGAGGTGTGATCCAAGGTTCAGGGATCCGGATTCTTTCAGCCCTAGAAAGGAAAGAAAAAAAGAGTGAATCCTTTCTTCAACTCTGTGGCCAGGAGGAGAGAGTCTGGGCTAAATATGTGGCCAGTCTTTAAAATCAACCACTAAAACTTGTCCCACACTTTCTACCTACACTGTGGTTCTAGATCAAAGCAGGGGTAACAGATGACTCATTTTGGCATCCAAAGCACCTAGGTCACAGTTTTACAAATATAAAGTCCTCAGATAAGATTTATCCATTAAACTGATTAGGTTGATTTTCCCAGGAAGCACTAGATTCTATAATAAAGTCCAGGAAGCATCTTGATATTCAAGTTAGGCAAGTATCCAGAGTCCTCAGGTTCTCAATATGGGTAGAATGACACCTTCAGTGTCTTAGGACACTGGAGAATAGCCGACTACCCTTACCTGTCCCCCATTTCCCAAGCAGTCTATATGGCAAAGCCTGCGAGCTGGCAACCCAATATCCCTTCTACTATCTTCAATTTTACTAGGCTCATGGATGCCCAGTCTCCCTTGTAGCTAGGCGTGACTGTGATGGCATTTGTGGTGATTTGAGAAGTCTAATGAAAAAGGTGATGTAACTCCTATCTTTCTTCTGCTGGCTGGCTTTCAAGTAAACATCTTAGACAATGAAAGAGGACCATGCCTTAGGAATGACAGAAGGAACCACTGGTGCCACCATATCAGCCCTGAATTACATACCTGAATATTTTTTAATATGGTGACAAAAATGCTTATTATATTTAAGCCTTAAGCCAGTGAAGCTTTGGGTTTCCTCTCATCTAACCAAACTCAATTCTTCATATAAAAAAATGCTGGCGTCTGAAGTGTCTAACTCCATAATGTTTGTTCCAAACTAGACTGGCGCCTAAAACTGACTGAAAAAGCAGTTTGTTTGGGTCATCTGGCTGCGACACTCATCTCTATCCCAGGGACTCTCGAATCTCCATCTTATTCATATGATTCTATTCCCACAGGTCTCCTAGCAACCCCATTCTGCAAGGCCCTCCCTACCTGCCCCCACCTAATCAAGTATTTTCCTCTAGAAGTTAGTACTTTACCATTCACTATTCTAATTAACTTGGAAGCGCAGATGCTTCAAAGCAGTCTCCACTTCTATAGGTACTCTCACAACAAGAATTATCTTCCTAAGGCCAATCCCATTTGCCCTTGACACCCACCCTGCAAACACAACTCAGCCCTTTCATGCCCACTATGAGGTCTCCCTCCTCAGTCTGGCCCCAACTCCCAGGAAGCACCTCCTCACTTTCTATTTGATGGTAGAGCTGAGAAATAATCAGAGTAAGAGCCAAAACTCAGGTTGCTCAACACTAATATTTTAAGTCTTACCCAGTAACACCTTCCTTAGGCCTTACTTTCCCCCTTGTAGAAAAAAAAAAGACACCATGAAAACTAAAGGATTCTGTTATGTTTATGAAGCAATAACCATAAACTCTCCTTGTACTCTGCCCAATCCCCTGAAATCCCCATAATCCCACTGGGGTGGTTAATATTCTGGAAGTGTCCACATATCCCTAAATCACAATGCATTATTTCAAATTAGCCATCTCCTCCTACCCCGACTCAATAATTTGTCAATAATCCCATTTCCTTCTCTGAGAAGAGTGTGAAAGGTTCGTCCAGTTCCTTGCATAGTAGTGACTTTCCTCAGGCACGGACTGGATATGGGTCACATGGGTAATATGCCCATCCCAGGCTTTGGGCTCCTTTCAGGATGTGACCAAGTGTGAGAGAGACAGTCTTCCTGTGCTTGACTTAACACTAGGGAGAAAAGACACTGTACCTGCTCAGTGTGTCCCCAATGTCCTATAAGAGAGAGAAAAGAAATTTCAACATGAGAAGTCATTCAACATTTCAGTTTTCTCTAATAAATGTTGGTTAAAAACCAACTGTGGATTGGTTCTCCAGATAGAAATCAGGAGATAAGGAATACTGGAATATAACTAATGGTCTTGAGGAGTTGAAAATCAGGCCAAGGAGACTAGAGTCCATGCTAATGCTACACCAGTATTACCTAGGCCCTCTTTGGCCCTCTTTCTGCACCCACCATCCACTGATCAAGGGATCTCATCACTTCAAATTTACTAATTCAAGTATCTAACCCTTGGACCGTAGCTGTCTACCTGACACAATATTTCTATTGTGAAATAATTTCTAACAGAAAATCTGCTAGGACAAAGAACTCCTATGTACTCTTAGCCCAACTCTATCCATTTTAATGGCTTACGGCACATTTCCTTTATCATTCTCATTCTGTTCCCCATATTCTCTCTATATTTTAATATATATTTTTCTTTAGAACCATTTGAAAGTATATTGTGTACATCATGTCCTTTTATCCCTTTTTATTTCTGTGTGTATATGGGGACTTCAAAAAGTTCATGGAAAAATTTCATTTATCTTTTAATTCCATATTTCCACAAACTTTTTGAATCCTTCTTGTATTCCTGGGAACAAGGTGTTGTTTTTTTTTCAATTTTTTATTAAAATAAAACATAAGCACAGTCATTGTTATATTTCACCACATTGATTTCAACTCATAGTGACTCCATGTGACAAAACAGAACTACCCAGTAGGATTTCCTAGGCTCCTAATCTTTATGGGCACAAATAGATCTTTTCTATTCCAGAGCTGCTAGGTGGGTTTGAGCTGCCAACCTTTAAGTTAGCAGCAGAGTACTTAACCGTTGCACCATCAGGGATCCTTATAAAATAGCCTAGTTACCAAATTCAGAAAACTTACTGCTGATATGTTTATCATATTCACAGTTCATAGTCTAGCATAATCAACTGTCTTGCTAATGTTCTTTAAAACAACCCTTCCTTCCCTTCCCCCCACAAAGTAATCCAGGATCATTCATTGCATTTAGTTATCATGACATGTATCTTTAATCTGAAACAGTTCTTCCACCTTGATTTGTATTTTATGAAATTGGCATATATTTAAGAATACATGGTAATATGTACATCCCAGGCTCTGGGCTCCTATCAGGATGTGTACAAGTATGAGGGAAACTGGCTTTATTTGATAAAATGTCCCTTTGTGGTGCAGTAAACTGTTTAATGTATCTTCTAACCATGGACTTTGTAACTCTCACCAAGAAGCTTTTTTCCTGATCATCCAGTAAGACAAGATGGGGAAAGATGCTGATGGGATATGATTCAGCAGTGATTGTTTACAGAGTTGTAATTTAAAAATGTGTTTGGTCCTTGCGTATGGAACCTCTTGGACCCAGGGTCAGAGAGCTGTGACACTGGTGGTATGGCAAAGGAGCAGCAGAAAAACCAAGAGCCAGAGTACCCGGCTGAGTGGTGGTGGACTTTCTAGCCCATGGAGAAAGTAAAGCTGAGTGTTTCTGGGCAGAAGTCTTCTTGCGCAGTAAGCAAGGGTGCCTCCAGGCATTTAACTGGGGAAGCTAGGTTTGCTGACCCAGAGAGCTGGAGCTGAGTATCTTCAGGAAGAGGCTTACAGTGGAGAGGTACGCCCAGTGAGCATTTATCAGCTGCCCTAAAAGAGCTTTGTAACATTGTCTGGACAGAGAGAAGCCTGCCTGTAGGCCAACTGAGGAGAGGCTGTGCCCTGAGCATTTTCTGGCCTTGCATTGTACACTGTTAACGTTCCTAATAAATCTCATAACTATGAGTATGGTGTCTGAATTCCGTGTGAACAACTGCAGTGAATTATCGAACCCAGCTTCAGGTAGAGTGTGCTGTGGGAGGGACATGGGTGCCAATTTTTTGACACCCTTAATTTGGGTTTATCTGATATTTCCCATATATTTAAATTCAGGCTATACCATCTTTGACTATAGTGTATGGGTACTAAAAGTACAGGATATTCGCTTGTCCCTTATGGCAATGTGATTTTGATCACTGCATAGTTACTATTTTTCCTTTTGTAATTAGTAAGTAACACAGAAGTGTTACTTTGAAATTGGGAATGTGTGGCTCTGTAGGATAAGCACTGGACTGTGAACTCAAGGTCAGCAGTTTGAGCCCACCAGTCACTCCAAGGGAGAAAGATGAGACTTTTTGTCCCAAAAATATTTACAACCCCGGAAACCCTTTATAGGGTTGCTGATAGTTGGAATGGACTCAACAGCACTTAAGAAAAACAATAGGTTCTTACATTATTCAATGGATTATAGTAATCCTTCTTATGGTGCTCAAAAAGTCTGAGACGTCACCAGAAGAAGTTCCTTTAAACAAATTTCTATGTCCTTTTCATATACTCCCATCATTTTTCTAATGCAAGGACACCTTTGGGTTGGGAACGGTATTTAGAAATCATAATCTGGGAAGTAGTTGTGATCACTGCTATGTAATATCATTACTTCTAATCCTTTCTAGTACACAGAAAGCTAAGAACCCATTTATGCTATCTTCAGTTCCAATCCACTCTTTTTGCCTTTACCTACTCCCCACTGTTCTTGTTAGGTGCCATCGAGTTGGTACCGACTCACAGCAACCCTATGTACAACAGAACAAAACACTGACTGGTCCTGGGCTAACCTCACAATTGTTGGCATGCTTGAGGCCACTGATGCTGCCACTTTGCCAATCCATCTCACTGGGGGGTCTTCCTCTTTTTCTCTGACCCTCCACCTTACCAAACATGATATCTTTCTCCAGCGACTGGTCCCTCCTGACAATATGTCCGAAGTATGAGAGACGAAGTTTGGCCATCCTGGCCTCCTAGGAGCACTCTGGCTGCACTTCTTCCAACACAGATCTGTTGGTTCTTTGGGTAGCCCATGGCACTTTCCATATTCTCTTCCAACATAACTCAAAAGCATCAATTCTTCCACGATCTTCCTTATTTTACTGTCCAACTTTCGCATGCGTATGAGGTTTTTTTTAAAATACCATAGTTTGGGTCAGGTTAGTCCTCAAGCTGACATCTTTGCTCTACAACACTTTAAAAGGTCTTGTGCAGCAGATTTGCTTAATACAATACGTTGTTTGATTTCTTGGCTGCTGCTTCTATGAGTGTTGATAGTTGATCCAAGAAGAATGAAATCCTTGACAACTTCTATCTTTTCTTCCTTGATAAGAATGTTGTTTATTGGTCTAGTGGTGAGAACTTTTGTTTTCTTTACATTGAGATGCAATCCATACAGAAGGCTATGGTCTTTGATCTTCATCAGTAAGTATTTTAAGTCCTCTTCACTTTCGGCAAGCAAGGTTGTATCATTTGCATATCGCAGGTTGTTAATGAGTCTTCCTCCAATTCTGATGCCACATTTTTCTTCAAAGAACCCGGCTTCTTGGATTATTTGCTCAGTATACAGGTTGAGTAAGTAATCTCCAGTGTAAGCATATGACCCAATTCCCCAGTAGATCTACTCATTTACTTATCTTTTAGCACACCTAGAAAAACAGTTTTAGAAGTACTTTATCTATATCATTACCAAGAAGAAAAAGAAAAAATCATAAGAACTTAAATTCAAGATTTAAGTTTTTTATTTAGCTTAAATGTGGGAGGCACTTCAAAAAGTTCATGAAAAAATTTCATTATCTTTTAATTCCATTTTCTACAAACTTTTCGAAGTCCCCTCACATATATATTAAAGATACTAGGTTTAAATATTACTTGGTCTAGGTTTTGCCTTTTTGGAGCGGCATGCTATTCATTTTAAATATAGTTGGCTCCATTCAGTTTTAGGATTTTCACCCAACCCTGTTGATTTAATTTTATTTTTTGAAGACATGAACATCAACACGGATTTAAAGTCAGAACTACGCAGAAGGTATACTCTGAGATGTGTTATTCCCTTCATTGCACTGCCCCCAGCCCTGTTATTTTCTAGTTAGCCATCCAGTGTTTCCTTTGCAAAAAATAGGCAGATATATGCTTTCCAAGTCCCCCTTTTTTATTACACAAAAAATGGCATACTCTTTAATACTTTGTGCTTTGATTTTTTTCACTTAACAAAACACTCTGGAAACAACTCCATGTCAGTTTATTAGAATAATTTTAATTCTTTCTTATAATTGCATTGTGTGCATGCAACACAAATGCTTTAATAGATCTTCTAGGCACTTAGGTTGTTTCCAATATTTTATAATTGCTATGCTCAGCAAGTAAACTTGTACATAAGTACAAAAATGTGCACCAAGCCAGCCGTCCCATAGCCCTCTCTACTCAGCTAGGTTCCACATTTCATTACAGTTGTTGTTGTTGTGAAGTACTGTCGAGTCAGTTCTGACCCATAGTGACCTTGTACAGGATTTCAGAGGAGCAGCTGGTGAGCTTGAACCACCAATCTCACAGTTCAAATGGCTTTGCAGTCTGGCGCATTAACCTACAGCGCCCACACAGAACTCAGACACCACACTCAGCTATGGGGGTTCATTAAGCAAGGTAACAGGCTACTAGTATTCAAGTTCAGGAAGGTTCAGGGCATAGCTGTTCCAGTCAGGACAGTCTGTCCTCAGTCACACCCACAGGCAATCTTTTCTCTGCCCAGTTAATGTTACAAAGCTCTTTTAGGGCTGCTGATAAAAGCCCACAGGACATGCCTCTCTTTCTTAAGCCTCAGCCTAAAGGCACTCGGCTTTAGCTTTGTGGGTCAGCAAACCTAGATTTCCCAATTAAGTGCCTGGAGGCACCCTAGCTTAGTTTACAAGCAAGCCTCCAGCCCCAAATCACTCAGCTTTACTTTCTCCACGGGCTGGGAAGTCCACCACTATGTCTGCTGCTCTGGCTCTTGGTTCTGCTGCTGCTGTTGCTCCTCTGTCACTCCTCCAGTGTCACTACTTTCTGTCCCTGAGTTGAGGAGGTTCAATACACAGGGATCTCAGGATGCATTCCATTCCTGGCTCTTCTTTGATGGTAGTTAAGTCCCCACTGCTGCTTCTCAGATGGCTCATGTTAGACCCATGCTAGAGTTTCATGTTTTTACAATTACAATTAGGTCTGCTAAGAGCCAGAGTTGAATCATGCTATATTATCAGTATCTTCTCCCATCTTCTCTTACTCAGATATATCAGGAAAAGAGTTTTTTAATGGAAGTTACAAAGGTTAAGGAATCCTAGTGTGGCACTATAAGATATACATTAGATCGAAAGGTTGGTTTGCATTGCTAAGGTTGGCAGTTCAAACTCCCAGCTACTCCTTGTAAAACCTATTGTTGTTGTTAAGTGCCATCAACTTGGTTCCAACCCATAGCAATCCTGTATAGAGTTTTTGAGGAGCAGCAGGTGAGCTTGAACCGCCAACCTTGCAGTTCAAACCAACTTTGCAGTCCAGTGTACTAACCTAGAACCACACCAGGACTCCAAGAAACCCTCTACAGGGTCACTGAGTCAGAACAGACTTTACAGCATTTGACAACAATGGCAAAGACTAAGGCTAGAAGAGTCATGTTAAATAATTCACTACTGATGTCCAATGCATCTTGGCTGAACACAGAGAATTTCAGAAAAATGTTTACCTGAGCTTTATTGACTACGCAAAGGCTTTCGATTGTGTGTGTCATGACAAGCTATGGACAATTTTGCAAAGTATGAGTATTTCAGAACACTTAATTGTGCTCATGAGGAAATCTGTACATGGACCAAGAGGCAATTGTTCAAACAGAACATGGGAACACTAAATGGTTTAAAATTAAGAAAGGTATGCGACAGGGTTGTATTTTTTTTACCATACTTATTCAACATGTACGCTAGCAAATAATCTGAGAAGCTGGGTTCTATGAAGAAAAACATGGCATCAGGATTGGAGGAAGACTCATTAACAACCTGCGATATGCAGATGATACAACCTTGCTTGCTGAAAGTGAAGAGGACTTAAAACATTTACTGATGAAGATCAAAGAGCACAGCCTTTGGTATGGATTGCATCTCAATGGAAAGAAAACAAAAATCCTCATCACTGGACCAATAAACAACATTCTTATCAAGGGAGAAAAGATAGAAGTTGTCAAGGACTTCATTCTTCTTGGATCAACTATCAATACTCATGGAAGCAGCAGTCAAGAAATAAGATGACGTATTGCATTAGGTAAATCTGTTGCACAAGACCTTTTAAAGTGTTGTAGAGCAAAGATGTCAGCTTGAGGACTAAGGTGTGCCTGACCCAAGCTATAGTATTTTCAATAACCTCATATACATGCAAAAGTTGGACAGTGAATAAGGCAGACCGTAGAAGAATTGATGCTTTTGAGTTATGGGTTTGGAGAATAATGACAGTGTCATGGGCTGCCAAAAGAACCAACAGATCTGTGTTGGAAGAAGTGCAGCCAGAGTGCTCCTTGGAGGCCAGGAGGGCCAGACTTTGTCTCTCATACTTCAGACATATTGTCAGGAGGGACCAGTCGCTGGAGAAGGATATCATGTTTGGTAGGTCAGAGAAAAAGATGAAGTGAGATGGATTGGCAAAGTGGCAGCATCAATGGGCTCAAGCATGCCAACAATAGTGAGGCTGGCCCAGGATTGGGCAGTTTTTCATTCTGCTATACACACGGTTGCTATGAGTTGGTACCGACTCGATGGCACCTAACACCACCACCACCACAATACATACTTTTCATATATATTTTAATATATAAGTGTATCTTCAAAGTAAATTCCTAGAGAGACTATTGGTTGGAGTCTAATTTTATACGTTGTTATTGTTAAGTGTCTTCGGGTTGGTTCCAACCCATAACAGCCCTGTATAGGGTTTCCAAGGAGCAGCTGGTGAGCTTGAACCGCCGACCTTGCAGTTCAAATGGTTTTGCAGTCGGGTGCATGAACCCACAGTGCCACACCAGGACTCCATATATGTTGTTAGGTGCCGTCAAGTCATTTCCGACTCATAGTGACCCTGTATAGGGTTTTGGAAGAGCGGCTGGTAAATTTGAACCATTGAGCTTGTAGTTCAAACCAATACTTTGACCCACTGCTTGTCCTACAGTGCCACAAGAGACTCTTTGTGTGGCGCTGTAGAAGAAGCACTGGGCTGTTTACCACAAGATCAGTGGTTCAAACCCATCTGATGCTCCTCGGAAACCCTATAAAGGGCTGCAATGAATCAGAGCTAACTCGACGGCACTTAACCACAACAAAAATATATAAACATTACTGGTGTGTGCTGTTGAGTAGATCCCAACTCATAGTTAACCTATTGTTGTTAAGTGACGTCAAGTTGGGTCCAACCCATCGTGACCCTATATAGGGTTTCTGAGGAGTAGCTAGTGAGTTTGAACACCAACCTTGTGGTTCAAACCAACCTGTGGTTGAGTGCTTATCCTACAGCACCACACCAAGTCTGCTGGGACAGAGTAAAGCTGCCCTATAGAATTTTCAAGGCTGTGTCTTCATGGCAAATTGCTGTATCTTTCTCCCACTGGTGGGTTTAAATTGCTAACATTTCAGTTAGCAGCCATGTGCTTAACCACTGTATTACCAGGGCTCCATAAATATACTTTGTTGCTGTTGATAAGTGCCATAGAGACAGTTACGACTCAGTGACCCTGTATAGAGTTTCCAAGGGGCAGCTGATGGGTTTGAACCACCAACCTTGCAGTTCAAACCAACTTTGTGGTCCAGTGCTTATCCTACAGTGGGATACCAGGACTCCCATATAAACAATGCTACTGTTAAGTGCTGTCAAGTTGGTTTCAACTCAGAGCAGGCTATATGGGGTTTCCAAGAAGCAACTGGTAAGTCTGAACTGTCGACCTTGTGGTTCAAACCAACCTTGAAATCCAATACTTTATCCCACAGTGCCATATCAGGACTCATCTATAGAAATATAGTCATGCACACAAAAGTATAAATATACTAACACTTATGTTCATACATGACCAAGTGCTGCAAACAGTTAAGTGCTTGGTTACTAACTGAAAGTTTGGTGGTTTGAATCCA
Source organism: Chrysochloris asiatica (assembly GCF_000296735.1). Classification (NCBI taxonomy): domain Eukaryota; kingdom Metazoa; phylum Chordata; class Mammalia; order Afrosoricida; family Chrysochloridae; genus Chrysochloris; species Chrysochloris asiatica. The sequence goes on along the minus strand of NW_006408731.1, from coordinate 1,262,602 downwards.
ACCAGATACCTTAAAAGAAAAATTTAGCAATTTATTTCCAAAAAGGCCTTTACTATTTTGCATCCCCGCCAGCAGATGTGTGTCTCTTCTCCCACATCTTTGCCAACAAAGATAAACAAAAAACCCCTACCTATTATTAAGTTTAAATTCTTTTGCCATTGTAATTGGTATTTAAGTATGTTTTAAATTTGCATTTATTACTATGAATGCAACTGAACATTTTTTCATATGTTCAGAACCATTATTATATTTTTTCTATAACTTGCCTTTATATTTTGCCCTTTTAATATAATTGTGGTCTTTCAAATTTTAAAAGTTGTTTATTCTTATGGAGTCGCTTTCTGGTTAACATGCAAGGATGCTAACTAAAAGGTAGTTAGCTAGAGCCTACTCAGAGGTACCTTAGAAGAAAGGCCTGGCGATTGATCTATTTCTGAAATATCAGCCACTTACGGAGCGAAATTCTCCTCTGACACATACATGGTCACCAGGAGTTGACATCAACTCAGTTGGTAGTGACAGCAGTTGGGTGCTATCAACTTGATTACTATTCACAACAACCTATGTAGTAGAGCTATTACTCCTTTTTGTCATATTTGTTACAAACATTTTCTTTCAGTATGGCACAGTTCTTTTGACTGGTATACTGTGTGTATGTATTTCCATGTCACTACTGGTTACAAATTGGGCTGCGAACCACAAGGTCAGCAGTTCAAAACTACCAGCTGTTCCGCGGGAAAAAGATGAGGCTTTCTGCTCCCGTAAAGATTTACAGCCTCAGAAACCCAGTACAGGGTCGCTATGAGTTGGAACTAACTCCACAGCACATAACAACAACAACAACAACTCACTGTTTTAGTTATATGGTGGTGGTTATGTGCCATGGAGTTGGAACCCTGTACAGGGTTTCCAAGGCTGTAAATCTTTACGGGAGCAGAAAGCTTCCTCTTTCTCTTGCGAAACAGCTGGTAGTTTCGAACTGCTGACTTTGGGGTTTGCAGCCTGATTCGTAACCACTACGCTACCAGAGTTGTTATCTAATATCTAGAAGGGTTAGTTCCCCATCATAGCTCTCCTTTCTCCATGTTTCTTAACTTTTTTTATCAGTTTATTTTTCTATCTGAACTATACTATTAATTGGTTTGCTCCAGAAAAAAAACTTGCTAATAAATATACATTCTTAGTGAGGATTTGCATGAATTTTATAAATTAACTTACAGAGAACTGTCAGCTTTATGATGAGATGGCATATCTAAGAATAAGGGATGTCTTTTCATTTATTCAAACCTATTTTTTATCTTTCAAGACTGTTTTATAGTGACCTGGTATGGCGCTGCAGGATAATGCACTGGACCCTCAAGGTCAGTTGAAAGCACAAGGCCAGTTGTTTAAATCCACCAGCAACTCTTAGGAAATCCGAAACAGGGCCGCTTCATGAGTTGGAACTGACTAGAAACCACTAACAAGTTAGAAATTTCTTATACTTTTACTCCAAGTTATGTTTTTCTTTACAATTGAAAATGGTTTTTTTCTTCTAATATATCTCTAAATGGTTGTTATCTGTGCACATGAAGGCTGCTGATTTCTGTATGTGAATTTTATATCCTGCCACCTGACTGAATTCTTTAGTTTCAGTGCTGACTCTCTATTACAGGTATACAATCACAGCATGGTGTGGTGCTGTAGGATAAACACTAGGCTGATATGTCACTTTGAACTTTTTGGTTGGCAGTTCAACTCCACCAACCACTTCTCGAAAATGATATACAGGGTCACTGTGAGTTGGAATCAACTCAAAAGCACTTAACAACAATCACAGCATTTAAAATTTAAAGTTTTAACTTATTTTCCAATTCTTGAACCTCTAATTGCTTTCTTTTGTCCACCTGCATTGGTTAAGCCTCCCATTCAATGCTAAATAGAGACAGATAGAGTGAGCATCTTGCTTTGTTCCTGACCTCAGTGGGAATGCCTCTAATTTTAACTAGTATGTCAGACTCTGCTTGCTTTTCCAAGACTTCCACCATAACCTCTCTTTAATATCTCTAAGGCCCCATGGAGACTTCTGGCCTCTCTTTCTTTTTCCATTTCCTTTATCATCCAGCTTCAATTTCATGGTCCACCTTTTAAAAAATATTCTAAAAAATATTACTGCCTTAAAAGAAAAGGTCTTAAAATCTCAAGTTCATCTTGCAAAGCCTCAGAACTGGATGAACCTAACTATCTGTTATCTCTGTGCCAGCACCAGAGAAGTCAAGGTCTGAGAAAGCAAAGCAGCTGAGAAAGTGATACAAGTGGGCTGATTGCTCCCACTATAAACTGATGATCACTGACCCAGCAATCTTTCACAAACTCACAGATCAACTGGTTCTCCCACACACCAACACAATTTTAGAGCTTTACCAAACTCTTTAAAGCTCCCATTTGCGTAATCACGGATGATCTTGCTTTTCAAATTCCAAAGAAAATAAAAGCCACCAAATTACATTACTGTTGTTCACTCTCCTTCCTTCATGAACATTCTCTTTTCTTGCTCGCTCATATTCTGCCTCTCTGATCACTTATTTCCTTTGCAAGCTCTTCCTTTGCTCCCTGGAAATGAATTACCAGTGTTTCTTAAAGCTTAGGACTAGGCCCTCTTCTCTTATTACTCTAGAGCAGAGGTCAGTAAAGTTTTTCTTAAAACGCCAGACAGTTAAGTATTTCAAGCTCTCAGAGGCATAGATCTTCTGCTACGATGACTGTTCTCTGCTGCTGTAGCAGGAAAACAATGGCAAACAATAAGTAACTAAAAAATGTGCCAGTCAGTTAAAAAGGGCAGCTCATAGGACATACAAGAACAGGTGTTAGGCTACAGTTAGCTAACTCCTGCTCTATACTATTATTCATTTTTAAAAGCATCTACCAACACTTGTAACAATTATTTCGTCACTTCTTTACTGCCTTATCTTCAGATTAGACCATAAGCTTTAGAAAAGTTCAATCACTTGTCCCCACTCAAATCAGACACTAGATGGACAGGCACCAGCCATTTCCTGTGGTTTTGCTGAGTACGGTCTATTGCAGTCATAGTACCTGCTCTACCAGAGCTAAAACACAGGACTGCTAGGGCTGACCTCTGCTCAAGTGCTTATTTTGTGCCTGTGGTAACACATCAAACACTTAGCACAGTGTCTGATAAACAATAAAGTTAAATGTCAGCTTTATTATTCAATAGATTTCTACATATACAAGAGGGCTTCAAAAAGTTATGGAAAAACAGAATTTAAAAGGAACGAAATTTTTCCATGAACTTTTTGTTGTTGTTGTTATGTGCCATCGAGTCGGTTCTGACCCATAGCGACCCTGTATAGGGTTTCCGAAAGCCTCATCTTTGTCCCGCGGAGCAACTGGTAGTTTCGAACCGCTGACCTTAAGGTTCGCAGCCCGATGCGTAACCACTATGCTGAACTTTCTGTAGCCCCCTTCATATATGTTAAAATTACAGAATGTTAGATTGAGAAACATCTTTCATTCTCAAGTGATCCAAATCCCTTCATTATCCCTTATAAGTGAGGCCACTGAGGCCCGGAGAGGTGAAGAGTTTTGTCCGTGACCAGACCACAGTGCAGGGCGGACCTGGGCATAAGATCTTCTAATTGCCCTTTCAATGAGACAATGCAAATAACCGACCCATGCTGTGTCAACTCAAGCTCCTAGTGTAATGTTTTCCCTCTGACATAAGTAATGTAAATCGTATAAAGTGTGGTATACTGCTCAAGCAAAATGAAAAAGATGATGGGGGTTCTGGCTACTGCTTGACAAAGGGAGAAGGAAGACTAACTTTGATGGGCGCTATCTTGGCAGAGCTCTCCATGCCTCTTACCTGCAGAAGCTCTCTGGTGGGCTGCTGCTGCTTCTCTTCGAGCTGGGCAATCAGACCACTAAGGTGGGAGATGTTGCAGGAGAACTGGGTGATGGCACCATTGATGCTGTTGTAGATGGCCAAGTCCAGCTCCTCAAGGCGGGCTAGGAGACGATACTCATGCTCCTTCAAAGAGTGATATAGCTGCTCAAACTCCCAGACTATCTTCTCCCTCTCCATCTGGGTCAGGCTCTGTGCAAGTGATAGGGAAGGGTGGTGAAGAGACTAAAAGCTCACTTCTAGAGGCTTTCACAAATTTTCTTTTGACCATCTATCTCAAGTCCTCATCATTCCATCCCAGGACACTAAAACAAGCACCTATTCACTCACTCATTTGTTCCAATCTAGAATGACTAGGGGCTGAGTTCAATAAACCAACCAGCTGCCACCAAACGGATTCTGTCATATATATTAGACATCATTTGTGTCAGCACAGAATTGCTCCCTAGGGGTTTCACTGGTTAGCTTTTCAGAAGACCTTTCTTCTTCTGAAGCACATCGAGGTGGACTCGAACTGTCAGCCTTTTGGTTAGCGGTCAAGTACAGTAACTACATTACTTGGAGATTCCAGGCTGATTTAACTCAGTGATAATTAAGACATAACTCCCTATTCTTAAGGAACTCAGTCAAGTGAGAGTAAGATTCATGTGATACAAGTATTCAGGGGTGTATAATTAAAGCTAGGGTGACAGTCTGGGGTGGGAGAACATGAAAAAAATCTTAACAGAGGTAGTACTCAAGGTAGCTCCTAGAGGATGAACAGGAGATCACCAAGTGGGCAACAAGTAGGAGGGCCTTCTAGAAAGAAGAAATGGCATAGGTCTAGGAGTGAGTGTGGAGTAAAGGCAAATAGTTCTACTGGGCTGGAACACATGAGTGCTAAGGGAAGAGACCAGAAAAGGTAAGGAGACACCAGACCACGCCTTTCGTGGCAGGCTAAGGAACAAGACGGAACAGGACTACATTCCCCAAGTAACGGGGAACCAAGAAAGGATCATATAGGAAAGTAAATGATTAGATAAATGTAAGAGGGGCTTAGAATTTTCTCACAAATTTTCTGAAGCACTTTGTATGTGCCCTGTGAGAGACAAAATAAGAGGGAAAGAAAAGTCTGCTGATCTTAGCAGTTCTCGTCTTTCATCTCTCTGTCCAAAGTGACTTAGACATCCCCTCCTATCCCTGCACAATAACCTTACACCCTCTATAGGACTTTCCAGGGTAGCCACCAACTGTCCTGTATCATTGGTTTTAGAGATCCCGTGGCTCCTCTCCTGGAGCAGAATTGTTTGCCACAGCTTGTCTGTCCTCCTTCTCCATTCCCTTCCCACTTCAAGACCTCTATTAAAAGTTTTGCACTAAGTCACAAAAAGAGAAATACTGCATAGGACCACTACTGTAAAAGACTAAGGGAAAGAACCCATACTAAAGGGGGGTGGGGGGGATTCTTTG
>NW_006408731.1:1239158-1255704 GCF_000296735.1 Chrysochloris asiatica | reverse complement strand
GGTGATGCCTGAAATGGAGCCAGAGATGATGACGTGAAGCGATGGAGCAGCTGGAGACTTTAGATCCAGAGAGGGAGAGCAACTGTGTGCTGAAGACCTGGGGGGCATGGGGGAACGATTGCATGGAGGGGATTGTAACCATGTAGAATGAATGTAAAACTAATGTTCTTCCATGTAAACTATCACATAATTCACAATAAAATATTTAAGGAAAAAACAAAAACAAAAAGTTTTGCACTAAACCACCAGTCAGCAAACTTGGCTCCATGGGAGATAAGTAAAAGTTTTATTAGGACAAAGCCACACTCAATCATTTATATATTGTCTATGTCTATTTTTGTGCTTAACAACAGAAATGAGTAATTGTGACAAAGTCCTTTGGCCTGCAAAGCTCAGAATATTTACTCTCTAGCATGCTACAGAATGTTTATCAACTTCAAACTTCCCCTAATTCACCATCCCTCTAAACCAGGTGGGGAACCTTTTTTTCTCCTGACAAAATTTATATCATTCATGAGCCGTACAAAATTACCAACTTAAAAATTAGCCTGCTATATTTGGTCAAACATTTAATTAACTCATTCCTATTATAATGGCAGGAGTTCTAGTGTGGCACTGTGGGTTAATGCACTGGACTGCAAAGTCAGTTTGGACCACAGTGTCGGCTGTTCAAACTCACCAGCCGCTCCTTGGAAACCCTATACACTATGAGTTGGAACCTACTCGACAGCACCTGACAACAATAACAATATGATGGCTGGAACTGCAGTTGCCTTGGCAGGACCAGACCAAACAACTTGGTGAGCCTTATGTGGCATGATGGCCAAACATTCCCCACCCCTGCTCTAAACACTTCTCTTAAGCATTCACTGTACAGCTTAGTAATGCACACATCTTTGCTTATAAATTCTCTTCATAAGCTCTGATCAGTTAGATAAGTCTTCCAAAGAAAAACAACTCATGTAATTTTAGAAAAATAAAACTAAAGGTGGAAGAGACATTAAACTCACCACTGCCACTGGGTTGATTCCAACTCATAGAGACCCTGTTTTTTGAGGCCATAAATCTTTACATGAGTGGACAGTCTCGCTTTTCTCCCTTGGAGCAGCTAGTGGGTTCAAACTGCTGACCTTGCAGTTAGCAATCCAATGTATAACCCACCACACCAGGTTTCTAGATGGGACATTATAGATCACAAATCCACTGTTTTTCTATAAGATATTATTGGTACCCTGGTAGTGACAATTCTGCCTAGCATAGGACTTGTTCCTCACATCACAGGACATTTACCATCAGCATTCCTTCCCCACCCAGTCATTGTTGACAATCCACATACCCTTGGATTGGAGCAAAGGGCAGCACTGGTCTTGGTTGAGAATCACAAGTCTAGGTACAACCTACCCATTTCACAGATGAGAAAATTGAGGCCCAGAGAAGTTTCCTCTCCATCTATACAACTCATTAGTGTCAGAGCCAGGAAGTATGTCCAGGTGCTCTGATTCCCAGGGAAGGGCTGTCTCTCTCCTTTGACAATCCTCCCACAGCAGGTACTGTTGTGTGCGTAATCATTTGAGTCCATCCAGGCTCACTGAGAAGATTCTCCATCCATCAGACCTATTTTCAAGGGGAGCCAACGTCTCAGTGGATTGTGTGGGCAGAGCAAGTGTTGGGATAAGAGGGCACCATGGGAAAGAACTGCCTGTCTAAAAGCTTTACTTACTCTGCCCTGGCAGGAAGTGGTTAACAAACATTCTTCATAAGACAGGACTAGACATTACTAGTCAAGGAGTTGCTTTTCAGATGCAATTGTCTCTACTGGAAAGAGATTTGTACTGTTTTAATTATTAATTATGTAATAGTAAAAACATAGGGGATGGATATTCCAGGGGGGGCTTCAAAAAGTTCATGGAAAAATTCCATGGTCTTTCCATTCCACTTCCACCAACTCTCGAAGCCACTTATTTGTAAAAGTATATATTGTGAAAGTTTTTTTCTTTTTCAAAACAAACCCCTCAAATATCCCTATCACGAATTAGCACCTCAGCTACTAGGTAAGGCCTTAGGAAAGTGGGGGGAAGGGAGCAAAATGAAAAGGTCAGAGTTGAGAAGTTGCCAAGGATGGAAACACCCCAGCAAGAAACAGCAGTGGGGCTTACTTAAAGTCACTATCAGTTCATGTTCACAGAATGATATGAAGGAGGTTAAGTATGTACAAGAATTGAATCTCTTTCAGTTTTGTTATGGATCAACACCAATCTTTCTTCACAAAACTAGCAAATTATACCTTCTTTGAAGGTTGGAATCTCTAGGGATCTTCCCCTCATCTCCTCTATCCTTTTCCTAAAATGTGGGTACAGGTTTGGTTACCCGTTAGGTGTCCAGATGAGATCCCAATTACACCTAATAGTTATGAGGGCATGGCTGGACAAAGGTAACAAATTAACATCAGCCCACAGAAAAGAGAGCAACTGACTGGCAGAAGCAATATTGTCCATGAACTGCAATAACCCTTACCAAGAGTTCAGCTCGTGCCTGTTCCCCCTGTGCTCGCCGTCTCTTCTTTAAGTCTTTCACTCTTTTTAAGTGATCCAGCTGGTTCTGGATTTGCTCCTGAGGAAACCAAGAGAGTTGCTAGTTCAAGACAAGGCAGACTTTACCCTGTATATCACACATGGAATCCACACACCTGATGCCAAGTCAGCTTATCTTCATGCCACATTGTCGTAAGAAGAAAGGACCAAAGTGCAAGAGGCCACCAACACTCCCCTTTGGCAGTTTGTGTGTATCTGTTGTTGTTGTTAAGTGCCGTGGAGTCGGTTCCGACTCATAGTGACCCTGTATAGGGTTTCCGAGGCTGTAAATCTTCACAGGAACAGAAAGCCTCATCTTTCTCCTGTGCAACAGCTGGTAGTTTCGAACTGCTGACCTTGCAGCTCGCAGCCCGATTCGTAACCACTACACTACCAGACTTATTTGCCCCTGGAAGGATACTGCATGTATTTATTGGAAAGGCAACTAGGCTAGCAGACTTAAAAAGCCAAATGTGGCTCTTCCAGAGAGGCATACTGCGAAAACGACTCTGATTTTCCTCATGAGGTGAACACCACCTTCCCCAACTTCTTGATGAATGTGAGTGAAATAAGTCAAATCATCCTACATGCTACATGTATTAATGAATGTACTCACATTTCAACATTTAAATGATATAATTGTATATGCTTGCAGTATTCTAGTATACAAATACCACAGCATCATGCATTCCTTTACAACTTTTATATTCAATACTTTGTTTCCATAATGTTTCCTTGTGTCAATCTGTTGATTCAACAGCTCACAAAGGGCTCTACACATAATTCATTCAATCTTCATAATAATGTGTCATCCCTTCTAAATCTCAGAGGTTGAATGACTTGCTCAAGCAGTAGAGCTCAGTGATTTTCCCATGAGCTTCTCGAACAGGACAGAATACATAGAAGTGCCGGTGAAATGCATATAGGCTTGAAGTGTGTACAACCAGTTAACCTCGAGTGTGTTTTGTCTGAGATCAAGGTCTGTAGGAGTACTAGTGTCTTCTAAGGAGCTCCATGTGTATGTGGGTTTTCCAATGTCAATATCAGTAACGGGGGAGAAGGATGTTGATGGGCAGCCTTGATGCACTATGTGTTGGTGAGCGTGCAAACATGGGCACAACATAGAAAGAGGAGTGGGGGTGGGGAGACGTCTGGCTTCCTCACCAGCTACAGGTTTTTCTCCCAAATCTGAGTACCGAGGCTCTGGAGCGGGCAGAGAGGAAATGACGGCTGTGAACTACACGTCCGGCTCAGCCATTTTCTAGGCGGAAAAAAGGGAAGCCCCTTTGGCTCTCTCCTCCCTTTGTCCGACTCCGGCTCCCGGGCCCTCCCCGCTCTGCCCGCCCGACGCTCACCTTGAAGCCCTCCACCGCCTCCTCGAGCGGCAGCACACTGTGGCCGCGGTGCTCGCGAGAGCGGTCGCACACCACACAGATGGGCATCTGGTCCTCCTCGCAGTACAGCTTCAGGGGCTCGCGGTGTTTCTCGCACACGCCCATCTCGCCGCCGGGCCCCGACGGCCGCTCGGTGCGCAGCTGCTTCACCAGCTGGGTCACGTTGGCCAGGTGCCGGTTGGGCCGCATGTGTCGCTGCGGAAAGGTCTCCCGGCACTGCGGGCACGACACATTGGTCTCGGCCGCACCCCAGCAGCGGGCAAGGCACGCGCAACAGATGTTGTGGCCGCAGTCGAGCATCATGGGCTCGGCGAAGTACTGCAGGCACACGGGGCAGGTGGTCTCCTGCTGCAGGCACTCGGCCACGCTCCCGGAGGCCATGGCGCGCGCCCGCGGGGGAACACGGGCATGGGCCCCTTGGCCGAGCCCCACTAGACTGCGCTCCCTCCCGGTCGCTGCTTCAGGAGGCGCGGGGAAGCTAACGGGGCGGCGCCTTCCGGGCCCAGATCCCAGTCGCGCCCGCGCGCTGGAGCCTTCGAGTGGCCAGGCCGTTCTCTGCGCCCAGGAGAACGAGCGCCGGGATACTGCGGCCCCACCGACCCCGGCGGCTAGGCAAAGGGACAGGAAAGTGGGTGCAACCGTCCGGGATCGCGGGGCCAGGAGCGCCAAGCGCGCAGGACAACGTGGCCGCGTCCTAGCGGATCTCCGAGGCCGCGTAGACCCCACCCCGGTGCAAGCGGAAGAGGCGGCTCGGGGGGCGGGGCTAGGTCCGGGCCTCCCACGCGCTATCCGATTTTGTAGCCTCGGGGCCTGAACTGCAACGACCGAGAGTACTGGGCGGTCACCTGTGTTTGGGCGGAATGCACAGTAACAGGACTCTTGGGGGTCTGTGACAGAGGCTGATGGGATCTGCCGGATGCGGTGGGGACAAGGTTACCCCGACTGAAATGCTCGGGCCCACCTTCGAGCTTATGCGGCCCCCATCCCCGGGCCTGGACCCCTAGTCTTTGTTGGGTGCCTTCTTTTGTGCCCAGTTTCTGAGCTCCAGAAAGAGAAAGTGTTGAATCTGGGAAACATAGATATCTGGCCTACCCCATGGGGCTAGAGGGGTGGTGATAACCAACTGAACCTCACCCAGTTTGTAAGACAGATACTCTTTTATTAAACAGACCATTTATAGACACTTGTATTTTTTTTTAAAAGGGTTTAATTATCAGCCTGTAACATCTCTGGAGGGTAGAAATGGATGGAATTGGACAAGTCCAGTTCTGCTGCTTTCCATCTGTGCCCAAACAGATAGCTTTACTTTTCTCTACTCAGTTTCTCTTCCGATGAAATAGAACGCTAGTTGCACCCTAGTGAGGAAGGAGACTTTATTATACCTTTTATTTTTTTAACTATAAAAATGTATATCTATTAAAATAGCAGTAAAATACCTATGGCATGTTGTCATTGTTGTTGGTTGCCATGGAGTCAATTTCAACTTATGGTTCAAACTAGAGCGGCTGCAAAGGCTTATATAAGTTGTATTGAAAAGGGCTTTTTAAAAACTGTTTGTTTCTTCCCAACATACATTTAGGGAGAGGGAGCATCCTGCAGTGACTCAGGCTCTTGGAGTTCCACAGTGCCCATTTTCTTTTCATCATCCAGTACTTAAACAACTCTTTTGGTGTTCCCTTATCCCTGCTTTAGTATTTGCTAGTTTTTTTGGGATATTTTCGCAATATCATCCTTGTTCCACAGCAAGAGTGGCCTCTGCTTCCCACTCTTCACTTCAAAAGGTTACATTCTGATCCTCATCCCTTATGGGGCATGAAGTTCTCTAACTGGACTTACCATCCTCTAGCCCATATTCCTTTCCAAACCACACTCTGAGTATATAAGTATACTGTCCTAGTCCCAAATAACCTTGGCCCACTTCAAGAAGACATCTGGAAGACTTTGTGTTCTTTTGGGACATGAGAAATTTGATGTAATTTAAGTGTTATCATTTGTGCATGTATGTGTGTGCTGAAGATAAGGCTAGAGAGGGAGGTTGGTGCTAGACAAGTTAAGGGCTTTGTCACTCACGGGTTTGAACTTGATGGAAGGAAACAAGGAACTAGCAGAAGTTTTCCCACAGGTTAGAATTGTTTTATATGAAATTAACTGAAAGCAGTGCAGGATAAACTAGAATGAGGAGAAACCGTGGCAGGGAGATGGCGCTTCGTGCCTGTCAACTAGGGTTAAAAAAATGGATACATTGACTATATCTTTCTTCAAATACTTAGATTTTTCCCAAAGCTTGAATTCTAGCCAAAAATAATGAGCATTAAATGATCACAAGTCAATGGCAGTGGGGTTTTTGGGAAAGGAGGAAAGGGGAACGGGGAGAAACAGTAAAAGCTATTTGTCTCCAACCCAGATATGGATGTACCCCTCAAACTCTCTCAACTCAGTGTTTTCTTCTATACACCACACACCTCTCCCCCTGGGGCCTCTTAAGGTCCAGCTCAAGGTCCAATCTCTGCTGTCCTAAAAGAGATAAAGTTGGATATGGGAGTGGCCACAGTGGCCATTTTAAAGGTGTATCTGGCATTTTTAATATCAAGAAGGAAATGCGCTAGTAAAAAATTACTGTTGTTGTGTACCATATGTGTCAATTCTGATTCAACAACCCTATAGGACAGAGTCTTGGTGTAGCACTGTAGGATAAAACACTGGACTGCAAGGTTGGATTGAACTGCAAAGCCAGTGGTTCAAACCCATTAGCTGCTCCTCAGAAACTCCATACAGGGTTGCTATGAGTTGAAACTGACTTAATGGCACTTAACAACAGGTAGGACAGAACAGAACTGTCCCCATAGATTCCCAAGGCTAGAATCTTTATGAAGCTGATTGTCACATTGTTAACCCATGAAGTGGTTAGTGGGTTAGACCTGCAGACCTTTCGAGCTCTTAACCACTGCACCACCTTGGTAGAGACTTTAGAGCAACTCAGTATCATCAAACAAAACAAGGTCAGGGGCAGACTTCAGCTGAAGCTGAAGAAAATTAAAGCAACTACAAGAGAGTCAAAATATGACCTTGAGTATATCCCACCTAAATTCAGAGACCACTTCAAGAACAGATTCGATGAATTAAACACTAATAACTGGAGACCAGAAAAGTTGGAGGATGACATCAAGAATGTCATAAATGAAGTAAGAAAACGTTCATTAAAAAGACAGGGAATAAAAGAAGAAAGCCAAAGTAGATGTCAGAAGAGACTCTGAAACTTGCTCTTGAGCGTGTTGTTGTCAAGTGCTGTTGAGTTGATTCAGACTCATGGCGATCCTGTATAGGGTTTCTGAAGAGCAGCTGGTATGTTTGAACAATCTAGTGCTTACCTACAGCACCACACCAGGAACTTAGCAAAGAGAAGCTAAAGCAAATGGAAGAAATGATGTAGTAAAAGAGTTAAACAGAAAATTTCAAAGGGCAGCTCGAGGAGACAAGCATTATAACGAAAAGTGCAAAAACATGGTGTCAGGAAACCAAAATGGAAAAACATATTCAGCATTTCTCAAGCTGAAAGAACTGAAGAAAAAAAACTCAAACCTCGACTTGAAATATTGATGGATTCTATGGGCAAAATATTAAACCATGTTGGAAGCATCAAAATAAGATTGAAGGAATACACACACAGAGTCGCTGTACCCAAAACAACTGGTTGATGATCAATCATTTCAAGAGGTAGCGTACCATCAAGAACCAATGGTATTGAAGGAAGTCCACGCAGCATCGAAGGCATTAGTGAAAAATAAAGCTTCAGAAATTGAAATGTTTGAACAAACTGATGCAGCACTGGAGGTGCTCACTCATCTATGACAAGAAATTTGAAAGAGAGCTACCTGGCCAGCCAATCGTCAGAGATCCATATCTGTGCTCATTCCAACTCCTGCCTGAAGGGAGCAAAAGGAGCAAAAAGTATGATTGCAGAGTTCTGGGGGTCTGGCAGGAGAAGGGAACTAGGAATTCTCTGCTCTGTGTCAGCATTCCTTCAGGGCTTTCAGGTTTTCACCCCCAAGTTTCTCCCACTCTTTCAAGGCTAACTCCTGCAAATCACTTCAACAGCCAGTATTGTTGCCCCAGACGCCACAAGCCTCACTCACCTTGCCCCTTCTCTCTCTGTTCTACACTAGCTCGCCTGCTTTTTCCCCAGGTCTACACTGGCTTGCTCATTTCGTCTCTAGGGCTCCCGCTGATTCAGCTGGTTTGTCAGGCAGGGTTTTTTGGGGTTTTGTTGTTGTTGTTGCGTCCTTCCAAGTCACAGATAGCGGTAGCTCATTCTCGTGCAATCTAGAATCGGTGCAGGTTGATCGGCTCCGCGCACTGATGTGGCCAGAGACGATTAGGAAAGTGCAGAGCCACTAATTGTAGCTCGGATCGCAGGAAAACCTCAAAGATCCTGAGAAAGAAAGTTTTGTTTATTAGATTTATCTTCCCATTTCTAGGATGAACTCTAACCCGAAGAACTGAGACTGGTAAGGATTGCACATTCACCAGAATTGAATATTACGATCATTTAGACCAGCTACTTTCATGTGTCAGGATGGCCGAGTGGTCTAAGGCGCCAGACTCAAGTTGTACTTCCTCAGAGTGGGGATTCTGGTCTCCGAATGGAGGCGTGGGTTCGAATCCCACTTCTGACACAAGGATTTCTTTTCTTCATTTCAACCACTTTCAGTTTTTGTTTTTCTTCCCCGACCCTAAGTAAAATGACGCACTATCAGTGAAAGCTGTTTTTTTCCTTTCCCATTTTGGTTTGCTACTTAAACATGAGTCACATTTTGCTTCTGTATTCTGGCTAGTTCATTAAAACAGCATTTCCTGAACGCGCACAAACTCGGGGCATCCTACGGAAAAATCGGTCTGATGGGAACAGGAAGACATCTCAAAGAGTCGGGGATTACACTAGAATCTTGAGCCCATGGGCCCTCGGAAGTGTCCTTCCACACCACGGGAGTCCATCAAAACTCAAGAGTATACGCTGAATCTAAGAAAACGTACTTAATACAAGTTATGGCTAAAAAAATAAAAATTCGAGGGGGAAAAAAAAAAAGACAGGTTCCACCGAGATTTGAACTCGGATCGCTGGATTCAGAGTCCAGAGTGCTAACCATTACACCATGGAACCCCCATTGCTACCGGCTCGACACACTATCCATCTGAGGTTTTCGTTTCTTTGTTTTTCCTTAAATGAAAAGCGATGTTGTATAGACTAATACAAGTAAAGAACAACGTAACTTACGCCACTTCACATAAAAACTCCCCGTTGTTCCGACTTTTACAGGGACAATTTTTTCACTAAATAATTATGGTAACAGTGATGACGAGGATAATAATATCTGAAGGAGGAAAATCTCTGCACTCCTCTTCCACCTGGCGCTGGAAAAGCCAAAGATAGCCAGCGGGTGTAGGAGCCTCGTTCACTGTTTCCGCGACCCCTTTGTCTCAATTTTTCATCCTTTTGCAGACCGTAGGGGAAGGGAAGGGTCCTTCCGGTTTTAGTTTTCGACAACGCAAGGGCAAACTGGATTTTAGTCTCACCGTTTGAAAGGGAGAAAAGAAAACCTTAACATCTCCCTTTTACAGCTTCACTCTTTCATTCTATGATCCGTACAGAACACTCTAGAGCAACCTCTGAATGTCTTTCTGCTCTCCCGCTCCGCTATGATGATGGACTTGAATTTTTAAAATCTGTCCTCACATTCCAAAATGCCTGAAGCGCAGGCACAAAGGCCTGTTCCTTTTTAACATCCCGAGATCTGGTACGTAGTCCGAGCTCAATAATGCTTGTTGCATGAACCATAGATGAAAGAGTGAGTGAATGCTTTGTGCGAGATCCCAGAGCTAGACTTTTGGGAGGTTTTTTGTTGTTACTTTTGTGCCTTCACTCTATAGGCCTAATCTGGCAAATCAAAAGAGGGTAATTATTCCATATTCACACATACACACACCCCGCTTTCCAGGCCCAGCTTCCAACTAGACATCTCAGTGTTCAGATGGCTCCAGGGGTAGGTGTCTTGGAATGTGGGGATCCAATACAGGAAGGCCTAGTGCTGGACATAATAATTATTTTTCAAATATTAACTGCATTAAAATAACATGATTATCCAGTAAATGTAAAAACAATATATAACAAAGGAACCATATATGTAGAACGACTTGAAGATATGCTTAGGTGTAAATTACTATTTCAGTCAATATAGCCGTGGGTGGTTATGCCATCAGCATGTCAGCAGAAAGATGAGACTTCCTACTTTAAGTAAACATTTACAATCTCCGAAGCCCTACTTGGCATACAACAACAAATATTAATTATTGGCTATCTATGCTTAGTGTCCCTAGTAGTCCTCCCTAGGCAGAATTGCTAAGGAACCTTGAAATGATTTTCTAGTATTGATCCTTTGTTCTATATCCATTTAAGCAAAGTGCCTGTCACAAAATAGGTACTAAATAAATAGTTATTAAACTGAAAGTTGTTTACCCATGTTTTACAAACTATGCAAAGGCATTGTTTATACATCACACATCCACTGTGTAGATTACAATAAGAATCGGAATTCATGAACACTTAATTGTGCTCATGAGGGACTATTGTATAGACCAAGAGGCAGTCATTCAAGCAGAACAAGGGAATACTGTATGGTGTAAAATCAAGAATGGTGTGCATTAGGTAGTATGCTTTCACCATATGTGTTCCATCTGTATGTTGAGTAAATAATGCAATAAACTATACTATATAAAGAAGAATGTGGCATTAAGATTGGAGGAAGACTCATTAACATCCTTCATTATATAAAGAACACAACCTTGCTTGCTGAAAGTTAAGCAGACTTGAGCACTTACTGATGAAGATCCTAGATCAATATTAATCACACTTCACCATAAAGAAAACAAAAATCCTCACAACTAAGCCAATAAGCAGCATTATGATAGCAGACAAAATACTAAATTTCATTTTACTTGGATCTATCATCCACACCCATGGAAGAAGCAGTCAGGAAATCAAGTATATTTCATTGGGCAAACCTACTGCAAAAGATCTCTTTAAGGTGTTAAGAAACAAAGATGTCACTTTGAGGAACAAGGTGGACTTAACCCAAGCCATGACATTTCCAATCACCTCACATGTATGTGAAAACTAGACAATGAATAAAAATGATCAAAGAAGAATTAGTGTATTTGCAGCATGGTGCTGGTGAAGACTAGTGAATGGATTGCCTGGAGAATGAACAAATCTGTCCTGGAAGAAGTACAGGTAGGCATAATGCTTTTTAGGATCAAGGATGATGAGACTTCATCTCATATATTTTGGACCAACCCCTGGAGAAGGACATCATGTTTAGTAAAATAGAGCTTCAGCAAAAAAAGAGGAAGACCCCTGATGAGATGGATTGACATAGTGGCTTTAATAATGTCTCAAACATAACAATGATTGTAAGCATGACAAAGGATTGGGCAGTGTTTCATCCTATTGCACATGGAGTTGCTATGAGTTGGAACCAACTTAACTTTGCCTAACAAAAACAATAGTATAAATAAACTTAAAAAAGCCAGACCCATTGCCACTGAGTGGATTCCATCTCATAGGTGGCACAAATAGTTTGCACATAACTATTAACTGAAAGATTGATGATTCAAACCCATCCAGAAGGATGGCAGAAGTTGTGATCTACTTTGTAAAGATTATAGCAAAGACTCCCCTGTGGATAGAGGGAAGGGAAAATGATTCACTAGGTAGAAGGTAGATACATGTTAACTTCGGTGATGGGGAAGGCAATATAGAACAAGAGGGAAGATGGCAGAGGTAAGATGAAGGTAGTGGAAGATACAGGGAGGAGTGCACGAGTTAAAGTGAGTAGAAGTAAATACTGTGAACTGATGATACCTGGAAGGGATTGCAATTATTATAGCGACACTAAGTGTATGAGTTATTGAATGTGGGAATGATAATCTATTCAGTAAACTTTCACTCAGTTCACACACACACACATACAAAAGTTAAAATAACAAAACAAAACAAAAATAAATAAATAAATGGTTATTGAATTGAGGAATGGGTAGGAAACCCAGAAATTAAAAACTTCTGGTCAGGTGACTTTAAAGTGCTCTATAAAGTGTCTACCTTCACCCTTCTCTCCCCACTGGCCCCTACACCACACAAATTATCCGGTCTATTTTCACCAGACTGCTGGTCTTGTTAAAAGATCATAATCTATCTCAGATCCAGCACAGAAAGTATTATTTTCATGCCAGGAGCCACGAGCCACACCTTTTCTTTTTAAAGAAAATGAAATGTCCCTGGTCCAGATACCAGAATCTCAAAACCCCACAACTCCAGGCAGATGTTAAACTGCTTTCTGAGGACTGGCAAGGGAAAAGGATTTAGGTAAAAAAATTTTCTCTCAGCTTTAGTACATTTGTCCCCCAAGGTGTGGTGCTGTGGGCTAAAGCAATGGACTGTTTGAACTACGAAGTCAGAAATTCAAACACACCAGTCGCTCCTTGGAGACCCTAGACAGGGTCCCTATGAGTCGGAACCGACTGGGCGGCATTTAACAACAACATCCTCAAGGAACAAATAATGAATAAAGACCTGAGGAATAGGGCAAATGTCTGATTTCTTCTTGTATGACTTGTTGATTTCTTCTTGCATCTGGAGTCTAAGAAGG
This sequence comes from Chrysochloris asiatica, assembly GCF_000296735.1. Lineage (NCBI taxonomy): Eukaryota > Metazoa > Chordata > Mammalia > Afrosoricida > Chrysochloridae > Chrysochloris > Chrysochloris asiatica. The sequence goes on along the minus strand of NW_006408731.1, from coordinate 1,243,041 downwards.
TTGCGTCATTTCCTTGAAATTACTTATTCTTGGTTGGTTCATGAATACTGCAAGGCAAATGTAAGCATGTGAAGATTATTGCTGAGGGAAATGACTGTGGGAAGAGATGGGGCACACAATACGCAATCAGTTTGTTCTCTGATAATCTGAGCAAAAATGATTTGTAGCAGAAATGAGTGCAGGAAGAACAAGTCAGTGCAGCATAATTAGCAGTTCAAAACCAAGCTCAGTTGGAGCGTCCCATGAAAGGGAACTTCAAAAACATGTTGTTGTTGTTAAGTGCCATCAAGTGAATTCCAACCCATAGCGATCCAGTATAGGGTTTCCAAGGAGCAGCTGGTGAGCTTGAACCACGTGGCCCTACCTAAAACTGAAGATCCCAGGATCTTCTTGGCTCTTTATCTCTGTACACTTTCCTTACCCATTTCACAAATTTAAAAGATATTATTTCATGAATTTTTTCATCGAAACCTACCACAAATATTTATTTAGTTTTCATGATGTAAGGAAACAGGAGAAATATGGTTTTCTATCTGAAAAAGCTTATGGTTTCTGGGGAAAAGTAGATAATTATATGGGAATTTCCATAGGGTAGGGGATAATAGTGTTTTAAAATAGTGGTGGATTGAGTAATAACAGAGCACACTCAATACATACCAACTAGAGAAAGGGAGGGGAACCACCACTTGTCAGACAATTTGTCGTGCTTGCATGTTGTGATGTTAAAAGCTATGCCACCACTACTTTAAATACTGAAAGGAAATCATGTTTGGTAAAGTGGAGGGTCTGAGAAAAAGAGGAAACCCCCCAATGAAATGGCATAGTGGTCGCAGTGATGGGCTCAGGCATAGCAATGATTGTGAAGTTGGCCCAGGACCAGGCAGTGTTTTGTTCTGTTGTGTGTAGGGTCAGTATGGGTTGGTACCAACTTAACGGCATCTAATGACAACAAAACAAGTAGGTTTCAGCTGAGCTTCCAGACCAAAACAGACTAGGAAGAAAAACAAAACAAAACAAAAAACAGACTAGGAAGAGAAGGCAGCCTACTTTTGAATGCTCAGCCACTGAAAACCTTACGAATAGCAACAGACCATTGTCAGATATAGTGCCAGAAAATGAAAACATTATGAATAATAGTAGAACATTGTCATATATAGTGCTGGAAGATGAGCCTCTCAGATTGGAAGACGCTCAAATACTACTAGGGAAGAGTTGCCTCTTCAAAGTAGAATTGACCATAATGACATGAAAGGAGCAAAGCATTTAGGGCCTTCATTTGCTGATGTGGCACAATTCAAAATGAGAAGAAACAGCTGTATCTATTCATTAATAATCAGAGCATGGATTATACAAAGAATGAATCTAGGAAAATATAAAGTTGTCAAAAATGAAATGGAATGCATAAAGACTGATAATCTAGGCATTAGTGAGACTGATATTGACTGTTTTCAATCTGACAATCATATGATTTACTTTGTGTTGATGTTGTTCAGTGCCATCGAGTTGGTTCCAACCCATAGTGACCCTGTATAAGGTTTCTGAGGAGCAACTGGTGAGCTTGAACCACCAATCTTGCAATTCAAACCAACTTTGTAGTCCAGTGCATTAACCAACAGCACCACACCAGGACACCAGGTTTATTGACCTTGCATATGAGCAATTGATGGTCTGCTACACAGTCTGCCCCTGGCCTTGCTTTGATGGATGATATTCAATTTTTCTGTTGCCTCTTCCCACAGATGTTGTCAATTTGATTTTTGTGTATTTCATTTGATGGGATCATATGTATAGTTGCCTTTTATGGTTTTTTAAAAGGTATTCGCAATGAATAAATCATTGGTCTTGCAATATTGTGTCATGCAATCTCCAGCATCATTTCTATCACTATAGCCATATTTTTTCAACTACTGATCCTTTCTCTTGGTTTCCAACTTTCACATTCCAATCACCAGTAAATATCAATGCATCTTGATTACATATTTCATCAATTTGAGACAGAAGAAATCAGTAGAATTCTTCAATTTCATCCACCGGCTCTAATGGTTGATGCATAAATTTGAATAGTAGTGGTATTAACTGGTCTTTTTTGAAGGCTTATTATCATATCACAGACAGCATTGCATTTCAAGACAGGTCTTGAAATGCTCATTTTTATAATGGAAATGATGCCATTACTCTTGTATTTGTCATTATAATAACATCATCACAATTATAATAATTGCATTAGAGTTATAATAATTTCATCACAGTGATAATAATGGCATGATTATAATAATGACACTATAATTATAATTATAATGACAAATACAAGAGCTTGAACCACCAAACCTGTAGCTCAAACTGCTTTGCAGTCTGACACATTAACCCACAGTACCACACTAGGACTCCAACCTTAAGTATATTCCACCTGAACTTAGAGACGATTTCAAGAACAGATTTGATGCATTAGACACTAGGGATAGAAGACCAGAATAATTGTGGTAGGACATCAAGAAAATCATACATGAAGAAAGCAATTATTAAAAAGACAGGAAAGAAAAGATCAAAATGGATGCCAGAAGAGACTGAAACTTGCTGTTCAGCATATAGATACCAAAGTGAATGGAAGAAAAGAGGAAATAAAAGAGCTGAAAAAAACATTTCAAAGGTCAGCTTGAAAAGACAAAGTAAAGTGCTACAATTAAATGCTCAAAGACCTGGAGTTAGAAAGCCAAAAAAGAAGAACATGTTCAGCATTTCTCAAGCTGAAAGAACTGAAGAAAAAAATTCAAGCCCCGACTTGCAATATTGAATGACTCTATGTGCAAAATATCGAGTAATGCAGAAGATATCAAATTAAGATGGAAGCAAAACAGAGACACTGTACCAAAAAGAAACGGTTGATGTTCAACCATTTCAAGAGGTAGCGTATGATCAAGAACTGATGGTACTGAAGAAAGAAAAGCAAGCTGTACTGAAGGCATTGGTGAAGAACAAGGCTCCAGGAGGTGACAGAATATAGATTGGAATCTTTCAACAAACTGATGCAGCACTGGAGACACTCACTCATCTAGGCCAAGAAATTTGGAAGACTGCTATCTGTCCAACAGATTGAAAGAAATCCATATTTGTGCTCATTCCAAAGAGAGGTGACCCAATAGAATGTGGAAATTATTGAACAATCTCATTAATATCACATGCAAGTAAAATTTTGCTGAATATAAATTAAAAAAAAACGTTGCAACAGTACATTGGTAGGTAACTGCCAGAAAGTCAAGCTGGATTCAGAAGAGGACATGAAACTAGGGGTATCATTACTGATATCCAATGGATCTTGGTTAAAAGCAGAGAATACCAGAAAGATGTTTATTTGTGCTTTATTGACTATGCAAAGTCTTTTAACTGTGTGGATCATGACAAACTATGGATAACATTGTGAAGACTGGGTTATCTAGAACACTTAATTGTGCTCAGGAGGAACCTGTACATAGACCAAGAGGCAGTCGTTGGAACAGAACAAGGGGATACTGAATGAATTAGGATCAGGAAAGGTGTGTGCTAGGGTTGTATCCTTTCACCATATATTTATTCAACTGTATGCTGAACAAATAATCTCAGAAAGTGGTTTATATGAAGAAGAATATGCTTCAGGATTGGAGGAAGACTCATTAACAACCTGAGTTATGCAGATGATACAACCTTGCTTGCTTGAAGCAAAGATAATTTAAAATACTTCCTGAGGAAGATGAACGACCACAGCTTTCTGTATGGATTGCACCTTGTTGTTGTTGTCAGGTGCCATCGAGTCGGAACCGACTCATAGCAACCCCATGCACAGCAGAACGAAACAATGTCCGATCCTGGGCCAACCTTATTACCGCTGCCACACTTGACATCATCAATG
>NW_006408731.1:1162676-1238343 GCF_000296735.1 Chrysochloris asiatica | reverse complement strand
AGAGAGAGAGAGAGAGAGAGAGAGAACAGACACACAGAAGGCAGAGAAAACAGATACAAAGAAGACAGACACACAGGCTTGAAGCAAGCTGCCAGACAGACTGCTCAGAGACTGACATCACACACAGAACTAGCACCCCATAACTCTAGGTGGGATATTTGAAGAGGCAAAAGAAAGAGAAAGAAACACTCGGAGACCAGAGTGAATAGAAGCTGACAGGCCGATAGCCCGGACACAAACTGTGAGGCTGATGGCCTTTCTGCCCAGAAAGTATGTCTGCCCAGAATGAATCCAGAACTATCTTTCCATCAGTCTTTTATTTCCTCTCTTTAGGGAAGAGATCTTTACAGAAGAAGAATGGTATTATTCAGATAAGACAATGCTTAATGATTCACAGAGACAATCTTTAAGATAAATTAAGCCAGTAAACCTTACTTAAATCAATATTCCTTTCTTCCTTACTGGGTTTAACCTTCACTTGGATCAAACTCATTGAACCCAGGGTGGTCCGAGGGAGTTGCCTCCATTGTCCTTAATCCCGTATTCCCAGAATTTACCACTCCACCCCCAAGTGAATATACCCCGGGCAGTTCCTCTCCAGAGCCTCCCTGCTTAATCCCAGTAAATCTGTCCTTGTTCGTCCTCTGAGGGAGTTTCACTGCCTTGGTTCTAGGGGGAAAATCTTGACCTTAGAAACTTAGGGGAATATTGCATTTCTCTGTGGACATCCAGGGCTCATGTATGAAATTATTAACAAGCACAACTAAACAATCAGATGAGGGACAGTTTGCTAAGTCTGCTAGTTGGCCAGAGTCTGGTCCTCAGAGCCTGCGGCCTGTACGGCCCGCCACACTCGGGCCCACGTGACCCTGAACTCCTGACCGGGTCAGCGTGGTCTACAACAGGTGCACCCACTCAAGCCATGGTATTTTCAGTGGTTTTATATGCATATGAGAGTTGAAAAATGACTAAGGAAGACTTTAGAAGAATTGGTGCATTGAGTTATGGCTTTGGAGAACTCAATGGAACTCAAAAGTACCATGGACTGCCAGAAAAACATATCTGTATTGGAAGAAGTACAGCCAGAATGTTCCTTAGAAACCAGGATTGCTAGACTTTGTCTTTCATATTCAGACATATATCAGGAAGGACATCAAAAATGACCAAGACCCCCAAGGAGACATAATGGTAGCAGCAACGGGGCTCAAACATAGCAACAACTGTGAGGATGGAGCAGGACAGGGCAGAGTTTTGTTCTGTTGTTCGTAGAGTCGCTATGAGTCGGAACCAATTTACAGGCACCTAAGAACAACAAGAAGAGGTGTTGAACACTGTTCTGAGAGCGATGTATCTGAGCATTATCACTGGACCTACGAAAATGTAAGTCAGGAAAGGCTAAGAACCTGTCTGGCCTTGTCGTCTATGAAAACTAGGTAAATTGAGCGTGAAGGAAAAAAGTCTGGCAGCGGTGGGATTCGAACCCACGCCCCCGAAGAGACTGGAGCCTTAATCCAGCGCCTTAGACCGCTCGGCCACGCTACCGCCCACGGAGTAACCCATTCCTTGCACTTTCCCAAGAACAAATATCACCCATTTTTGTTTCATTTCCATTTCCTTTTCGCCTGCAGCTCTGCGCCCCTGAGAGGATTTCTCTATTCAGCGCTCTCCTGTGTAGCCTGAGAACCCCCTGCTTCGCCCAGACTGTCAATTTTCGTCCCCACAGCTTCCACAAAGCCCCTGGACTGGACGCCGAGGGTAGCACGGAAAGAAACACCTGTCTCGTTTGTCACCAACACAAGGGACCGAGGACTCCCGAGGACGCTGCTTGGACTCTAGGGAATAAGGCCCTGGGCTCCTGGAAAGAGCACGTCGGTCGTTTGATTTGAGACCCGGAGCTGTAAAGAGAAGAAAGCAAATCCTTCGGCCAGCCCTCTCGTCCTGCCCTCTCATTCCTTGCAGGGAGCCGCCCCCCAAAGCCTCACCCGCGAGGCAAGTCCTGGCTGCCTTTCTCAAGCCTTACGGGCGCGTCTACGCAGGGAATCCTAGAGGGAAAAGCTGTTGTCTTTGACCAAACAGTGAGACGAGAATCCAGGGACTCGTACAGAATTTCCGCAAAGACTGGATTTAGTTGCCCTTGGGGCTCCAAAGTGTCACAAGAGGGGGGGAAATCCTGAAGGGAAGTGATGTCAGTTTCTGTCTTGTTCCGCATGGTTTATCATTCATTGTCTTTAGAACACTAATCACAATACCACTTTACCTTAAAAAGCTACGAGTTTGAGTACTGAAAACCGTTTCTAACAATCATCATAGTAGAGATTTCGAGAGCTCATTGACAGCAGTTGCCTCCTTAGCGCAGTAGGCAGCGCGTCAGTCTCATAATCTGAAGGTCCTGAGTTCGAACCTCAGAGGGGGCAGCCGATGTTTTTGTTTTTTAGTTTCTCTTAACCCCAAACCAGCCAGACTACAATGAAGGAAGTTGACAATTCTTTGATATTACTCTCTTTCACTCACTGTTCCAAGGTGCGTCCGTATTAACATATTGTTGCTCGGTTTTGTATCTCTCCTTAAATCATCTCTGTTCTTCGAGGTTAGGTCTGGAAATAAACAACTATGCTTCCCAAGTTCCTGCCAAATGTCTTCCTCTTGGGTCTTCTCAATGACAGGAATCAGAAGGAGTATGGAAGACAGAAGAGAAGAAGGGATTGTTTTTATAATTTCTGATCTTTCTAATAGAGTCAATACAACTATAGCAGTTGGATCCAACTTTCATTTTCTTTATGGACCTCTGAACTGCTTAATTGTGCCCTTACAAAGATGTCAGGAGCAGAAGCAGCAGCAGGGCATACTTTCTCTTCAGAAACCCCTGTAATCTGGCTTCCCCCTTGGTCCCTTAGGAAATAGCAGCAGCAGGACTGTGTCCTCTCCTTAGAGTCCAATGGGACCCTTTCTCAGAGTTCCCAACCTATTCCCTTTTGTTTCGCTAACAAAAGGAGATGACAGCTGATTCCCACAGTTATTATCTCTAGGTTACTGCAGTGTTTCCTGTTGAAATATCTAGTGTTATTTCTTAAGTAGACCCTGAGTAATACATAGAAGCAATGTCAGTTTTTGTCAACCCACCTGAACGTATTCTTGTGTCATGAGAAAGATACATACCAGGTATGAGAGGAGCTCTTTCTATCCTAGGTACTGGCTGCAGCAGCCAACTCACAGCCACCAATGTGAAGTCAGAGTGAGAAATAAATACTTATTATTGTGTTGTTAGATGACATCGAGTCGGTACTGACCCATAGCGACCTTATGCACAGCAGAATGAAACACTGCCCGATCCTGGGCCAACCTCACTACTGTTGCCACGCTTGAGTCCATCGATACTTCCACCTGGCCAATCCATCTCAGTAGGGGTCTTCCTCTCTTTCTCTGACCCTCTACTTTACATGATATCCTTCTCCAGCAACTGGTCCCTCCTGACAACATGTCCAAAGTATGTGAGATGAAGGTTGGCCATCCTGGCCTTCAAGGAGCACTCTGGCTGCGCTTCTTCCAAAATGGATCTATTGGTTCTTTTGGCAGCCCATGGCACCTTCAATACTCTCCTCCAATACCATAACTCAAAAGCATCAATTCTTCTATGGTCTTCCTTATTCACTGTCCAGCTTTAGTATGCATATGAGGTTATTGAAAATACTATGGCTTGGGTCAGACTCACCTTAGTCTTCAAGCTGACATCTTTGCTCTTCAATACTTTAAAAAGGTCTTGTGCAGCAGATTTGTCTAATGCAATACATCATTTGATTTCTTGACTGCTGCTACCATGAATGTTGATAGTTGATCCAAGAAGAATGAAGTCCTTGACAACTTCAATCTTTTCTCCCTTGGTAAGAATGTTGTTTATTGGTCCAGTGGTGAGGATTTTTGTTTTCTTTACATTGAGATGTAACCTATACCCAAGACTGTCCTCTTTGATCTTCATCAGTAAATGTTTTAAGTCCTCTTCACTTTCAGCAAGCAAGGTTGTATCATCTGCATATCGCAGGTTGTTAATGAGTCTTCCTCCAATCCTGATGCCACGTTTTTCTTCATATAAGTCAGCTTCAAACTCACCAGCTGCTCCTTGGAACCCTCATATAGAGTCACTATAAGTCAGACCTAACTCGGCAGCATTTAACAACAACAACAAATGGTACATTATATTCCTAATAAATGTTTTGAGTGAAAAAAATTTTGTTGGTAAAATTAATGAATTACCATTTGATGACAAAAAAAAAAAAAAAGGACAGACAAAATAAATGCATATTTTGAAACAATATAAAACCTGCAATTAGAAATCCCAAGATTAGTTCTAAGATTATAGATATGGTCAATACATTGAAAGGACAAAGGAGTAGATTTGAAGCAATGGAAGCCCAAATTGGTGAGCTTGAAGGTAAATTTCACAGTGCTAGAAGAACAATCAGGAGAGAACAAAAAAATCTGAAGAAAGCCTAAGAGCTATGTAGGACACTCTGAAGAGGACTAACATATGGGTGATCAGAATTTCAGAACAGAAAGAGACAATAAAAAGCACAGAAGAGTTGTTGGAAGAAAACTTCCCTAAAATCATGAAAGATGAAAAATAAGCATACAAGAAGCTGAATGAACCCCAAATAGGATAGATCCCCAAAGAAAATCACCAAGACTTAATATAATTAAACTTTCTAAAACCAAAGTCAAGGAAAGAATCCTGAGAGCAGCTCAGGAAAAAATGACAAGTTACCTACAAAGGAGAACCAATAGGAGACTAAGCTCTGATTTCTCAGCAGAAACCATGAAGGCAAGAAGGCAATGGGATGACAATACAAAACTCTGAAAGAAAAAAATGGCCAATAAATAATCATATACCCAGAAATTAAAGGAATTTGTGATAATCAGACAAACTTAACAAAAAATACTAAAGAGTGTTCTTTGGACTCAGAATGAACAACAGCAGACAGTAACCTGAGATTAGTATACATGACAACACCAGCCTGAACTCAGTCCAGATATAGAAGTATTAAAGTAAAACAGATCAACAAGGCTGAGAATAGGGAGTCAGGGTTATCAATTTATAATGAAGTCAACTACCAAGGAAAAATAGGGAATACTGTGGCTGAAAAACTTCCTAATGGCTACCAGTTGCTCCACAGGAGAAAGATGAGACTTTCTGCTCCCATAATATTTACAGCCTCAGAAACCCTCTGACTCATCTCATGGTCACTATGAGTCAGAATTGACTCCAAAGCATACCACCACCACCAGCAGGAAGTCAAGTAGATTTCAAGATAAAACAGACTGTTTTGAATGGGGAAAAAATAATAAATTACAGGGTGACTTCAAAGAAAATGAATACACTTTTACATCAAAATAAAAAAGATTTAGTAAACATTAATGCAACAGAAATGAAAATGACAGGAAAACCTACAAACAAAATGAGCTCAGCACAGAAAATTATATGGAATAAAGAAACCAGCAGCACCACACACACAAAAAATAAATAAAAAAATAAACATTTACACAGCAAAATGACCCCAATAAATTTACGCCTATTGATAACTGTACTGAATGTAAATGAATTAAATGCACCAGTCAAGAGACAGAGAGTAGCAGAATGAATAAGAAAACAGGATCCTTTAATATACTGTGTGCAAGAGACAGCTTAAATGTCCATCATCAGAAGAATAGTTATGGCACATACATACAATGGAATGCTACATAATGTTGAAGAATAACAATGGATTCGCAAAACACGTCGCAACATGGATAAATGTGGAGGACATTATGCTGAGTGAAATTAGTCAATCAGAAAAGAGCAAATATTGTATGAGATCAATGTAAAAAGTTAAGAAAAGATATTCTTGATAAAATAACCATTCTATGATGGTTACAGGGAAGATTGTTGTTGTTAAGTACGTACCATCAAGTCATTTCCAACTCATAGTGACACTGTACAGGGTTTCCAAGGAATGGCTGGGGAGTTGAAGCTACTGAACTTGTGGTTCAAATTGACATTGCAGTCCAGCACATTAACCTTCAGCGCCACACAGGGAAAGTGAAGCAGGGAATATTATTCACGAACTAGAGGGTAGACACATATTAACATGGGTGATGAGGCAGGCAATATACAAGGAGGTTGGCAGAGGTAAAATGAAGGTAGCGGGAGACACAGGGAGGAATGCAAGTGTTAACTGATGGTACATGGAGGGTATTGCAACCATTGTAATGAAGCAAAGTATATGATTTGGTGAATGTAAAACTGATGATCTGCTCTGCAAACCTTCAATCAATTCACAATTAAAAGTTAAAAAAAAAAAGGGACGGGGGAGGACAATCAATTACCCAGTAAAATTTTCTCTCAAATATGGTCATGAAATTAAGACAGTTCTAGATAAACATAAATTAAAAGAATTTGTTAAAACCAGACAACTTTACAAAAAATGCTAAAAGGAGTTCTTTGGACAGAGAACCAACAACAGCAGACAACAGTCTGGCATTCATATACATGACAGTATCACTCAGAATTCAACCCAGATACAGACGTGTCCAAAGTGAAACAACCTGCAAGACTGATAATCGGAAACGAGAAATAACAGTTTGCAACAACAATAATGACAAAACATCAGAAAGTCAAAAAGAGGGAATAATGTAGTACCAGAGCTTCCAAATGAAGAGGAAATCAAGTAGATGCTAAGAAAAACAAAACAAAATAAAAAACCTAACTGTAACTTTAAAATTAGACCAAGCATTACCGCTAACCTTAGCCCAACCCCTACGTTTAATCCTAACACTAAATGAAGCTGTAGGCCTAAGCCTTGTTGTTAAGGGCTATCAAGTAGCCAACCTTGTTAGTAGTCTGGTGCTTATCCTGCCTCGCCACACCAAGACTCCAGGCCTAACCTAGGACTAGTCATAGTCTGAACCCTAACCCTAACTCCTTATTCCTGCCCTCCCTCCTGCCCCCTCCCCCCAGCCCCTACATATTAGAAGACTACACATTTTGCTTGAGAATGTCAGGCTGGGAAGATCAACTTCCATGACATATTCTAGTAACTGGACTTTTAAATAAAAATAATAACTTGGACACTTAGACAAAGAGAACATGTGAATTTAAGGGAAGAAAAACTAGGTTATAATCAATCTTTCAACAGCAATTTTTTATGCCAAACATATTGAAGCCATTTACTTAAGATAGTCAAGGGAAGAAATTGTGAGCCAAGAATTACATATCCAGTAAACTAATTTACAAATATAAAAGACACAAAGTGTTATCAACATGCAAGAACATGCATCAGGAGGGCAAACATTTATTGTTGTTGTTGTTAATTTTTACTCATAGTGGCTCCAATTAGGTTTTCAAGGAATGGCTGGTGAGATTGAATCCCTGACCTTGAGGTTCAAACCGACCTGTGGGTTAATTATAGTGCATTAACCCAGAGCGCTATAATTTGACGACTGTGACATTCTTTCAAAGAATTTGGGCAAAACAGAGCTGCCCCCTCTGAGGCTCGAACTCAGGACCTTCAGATTATGAGACTGACGCGCTGCCTACTGCGCTAAGGAGGCAGGTGAGGGTTTGACCTCATTATTATTCTTACCACTGAATTTTACTTTCTTGGACTGGCTTGATTTTACTATCTTAAATTGCTTTCATCTTAACGAAGTCTTTCTTAGAACTTGAATAGTGCAACAGCTTCTAAGACCTGAATAGGATGAAGAAAAATAATTATATATCCATTTGCCTTCTCTCCCTACTCTGAACAGATTACTCCACTTCTCACATCAGATGGAAATTTTTCTAAACTTCCTGTTCAGAAACCTGCTTCACCGCGTGTGTATTTTGTTCTCCTCACTACTCCTCTCGCCTTCCATACAGGATCTTTCCCATCAATATTTAAACACGTTCAAGTGTTTACTGTTAAACAATAACAAACTTCCTTTGACTCCGCAACTTGGTCTCCAATTACATTGTCTCTCATTTACCCTTCACAAACTTCTTGAACTGTCTTGTCCTCTGTACAGGAAAGAAAAGTAATTCCCAAGTTTCACTTTTCAACCGACAGCAATTTTCACTGATCAGTACTTGGTCGTGAAGTAGTTCCTAGAAATGTGGGACTTGAAGATTTAAAGGAACTTGAAGGTTTAAAGTGCCAGTTTTGGGAATCTGCTATTATGTGGGAGCGGTAATAACAGAAGCAGACAAGGTGAAAATCTGGTTTACCCATTTCTCTTGGTCGGCCAGAGCACTGAAGGTCCCTTTTCTAGAGAAACTCCTACGCTAGCGGAAAGTTCCGACTTCAGCTTTTCAGAATACCGGTTTTAAAGCAACGGTGATTTTAATGTGAAACAGATAGGGCATAGTCCCTGGGTGATGCAAACGTTTACTTTCAACTGCCAATCTAAAGGTTGGCATTCAAATCCACCCAAGTGGCACCTCAGATGAAAGACCTGGTGATCTGCTTCCGTAAAGATTACAGCCAAGAACACACTGTGGAAGATAGTTCTACCCTGTAACACATAGATTCACCATGAACTAGAATCAACTCGATGGAAACAACGTTTCTTTTTGAATAGGGCGTATATTCTCTGCCTTCTGCAGTCACTGCCTCTGTTTTCCCTTGACTGCTTCTGAAGGTACCTTCTTTGATTTTCGGCTCACAATAATGAACTACTCGTAGTGATGCATATTAAATGTGAGTGTGTCATAGTTGTGAGGGTGAACAGGTCGTCTTTGTATCTGCCTTTGAAGTAATTGTTGCCTGAATCAAGAGTGTTAGTTTATTTATTTTTTAAAATATTTTGACTACTTTGTCTTGTATTCTAAGAAGTTAGATAATGAAAGCGATATTGATTACAATGCCAAGATTAGCAGGACCCAGTTGTCACTGAAAAACATGACTATGTTATTTTAATAACAAATGGAAAGGCACATACAACTGGATTAGGAAGGTAACCATCCAAATGTAACATACCTCACAATGGATGGTAAAGAATTTAGGATTGAGAATGATGGAGAATTCCAAGAGAGGTGACCCAAAGGAATGTGGAAATCATTGGACAATATCTTTGATATCCCATATGAGCAAAGTTTTACTAAAGGTAATACAGAAATGGCTGTAAGCATACATTGACAGAGAACTTTCAGAGGTTCAAATGGGATTCAGAAGAGGATGTGGAATGAGGGATTTCATTGCTGACATCAGATGGATCTTGGCTGAAAGCAGAGAACACCAGAAAGATGTTTACCTGTGCTTTATTGACTACGCAAAGGCTTTCGGTTGTGTGGATCATGACAAGCTATGGACAACATTATGAAGTATCAGTATTCCGGAACACTTAATTGTGCTCATGAGGAATCTGTACCTGAACTAAGAGGCAGTTGTTCGAACAGAACATGGGAACACTGAATGTTTTAAAAAAAGAAAGGTGTACGACAGGTTTGCATTCTTTTACCATACTTATTCAACCTGTTTGCTAAGCAAATAATCTGAAAAGCTGATTTATATGAAGAAAAACATGGCATCAGGATTGGAGGAAGACTCATTAACAACCTGTGATATGCAGATGATACAACCTTGCTTGCTGAAAGTGAAGAGGAGTTAAAATACTTACTAATGAAGATCAAAGACCACACAGTCTTTGGTATGGATTGCATCTCAATGTAAAGAAAACAAAAATCCTCACCACTGTACCAATAAACAACATTCTTACCAAAGGAGAAAAGATTGAAGTTGTCAAGAACTTCATTCTTCTTGGATCAACTATCAAGACTCATGGAATAGCAGTCAAGAAATCAAACGATGTATTGCATTAGACAAATCTGCTGCACAAGACCTTTTTAAAGTGTTGAAGAGCAAAGATGTCAGCTTGAGGACTAAGGTGCACCTGACCCAAATCACAGTATTTTCAATAACCTCATATGCATGAGAAAGCTAGACAGTGAATAAAGAAGACAGTAGAAGAATTGATACTTTTGAGTTATGGTGTTGGAGGAGAATATGAAAGTTGCCATGGGCTGCCAAAAGAACCAACAGAACTGTTGGTTGGAAGAAGGGGGCCAAGATGGCCAAGCTTCGTCTCTCATAATTCAGACATATTGTCAGGAGGGACCAGTTGCTGGAGAAGGATATCATGTTTGGTAAGGTGGAGGGTCAGAGAAAAAGAGGAAGACCCCCAGCGAGATGGATTGGCAAAGTGTCAGCATCCATGGGCTCAAGCGAGACAACATTTCAACTCATGGCTATGCTTTATAGGGTTTCAAAGCCTCATCCTTCACCCACCGAGCGGCCGCTGGGTTTAAAGTACCCACCTACCTTGAGGCTAGCAGTCCAGTGCTTGTCCTGCAGTGCCACTAGGGCTCCCTTAGTAAAGATTGTAGCCTGGGGACCCCTATGAGGTAGTTCTACTCTATCCTATAGAGTTGCTATGAGTGAGAATTGAGTCGACCGCACGGCACACAACAACATTCTTCATCAGGCTATAAATTCCTTGCAATCTTGAGTGTGTAGTGGGTTGAGGTGTAAGGGAACCGCGGGCAGGTTGGTGGTCCAATCTTAGGCGGGTTGCAGCTTCCCGCCCGGCAGCACCTCACTAATCAGCGCTGAGCATCTGGGCGCGCACCTGTAAGCCCAGCTCCTTGCTGAGGCCGAGGTCAGCAGGTCGAGGTCCGGGACTAAGGCGCTGCGTGGAGCGGGCGTCTACACCTGGCGTGGCACTAACGTGGGGCTCCTGGGGGAGCCGGGCACAGGGTTGTCTAAGGAGTGGGGCCCAGGTCAGAGAAGGAACAGGTCAACTGTACATGCTGGGAGGCAATGGGGTTGCGCCCCAGAGCTATGTCCGACAAGACCCGGTCTCTTTTCTTCAAGTTCCCTGTTCAGGATTTTCTTTTTTAAAAAACCATTTATGTTTTACTTTAGTATTATGTTCGCTCCAGGTGATTTCGTGGGCCGGGTCACATACTAACTGTTGGCATGACTGTCTGGTTTTCCACGCATGAAAGAGTGTTTCTTTCAGACAGTTGGTACCTGAAGAAGCTCATCTTAGTGCCCATTGTCCTGGAGGTTTCTTTTTCTTTCTTCCTTCCTTCTTCTCTCCTTTCCTTCTTTCTCTCATTTTTCTCCTTTCTTTCTTTCTCTCTCTCACTTTCTCTTAGATAACTGTAGGTTCACAAACAGCTATAAAAAATTATACAGATTCAAGGAACATGCTAGTCTCTTCAGTGTACTGGGTTGATGTTGTTGTTGTTGTTAAGTGCCGTCGAATCGGTTCTGACTCATAGCAACCTTGTATAGGGTTTCCGAGGAGCAGCTGGTGAGCTTGAACCGCTGACCTTGTAGTTCAAATGGCTTTGCAGTCTGGCCCATTAACCCACAGGGCCCATTAACCCACAGGGACTGGTAATTTAGACACTGGCTACAAAAATGGGGGGTAGGTGGGCTATAAAGGCCTTACAAACTTTCATGGGTGTACTTAGTTTCAGAATGAGGGATAAGGTAGAACCTCCACCGAATAGTTTTCCTCTTTTCCAGATGGGTCTGGTGAAAGGGGGTGGGTGATGATGCTGACCGGATTTTATGATTCAATTGTGAATAATTGTAAGCAGGATTCATTGTGAGTGTCAAAACTGTAATTGTAAAAGATGTATAAATAAAAGGGGGGTAGTAGTTAATCTTTCATTCCAGGAACAGATATCTCAGGACCAAAAAGAAGGAAGAGCACAATTATAGTTTAAGATCCCTACCTAGATAAGCATCTACAACAGAGACATTGCAGAGATGATGGCATGGAGAGAGAGAGCAGCTGGCAGCTAGGATTGTGGGCAAGAGGTTGGCTTGCGAATATGCCTTTTATATTTTAAAAAGAATATATATTTTTTGTTTTGTCTTGAATGTTTGCATCAAATATTTTTGCTTTGCTCATTTGTGAACTATAGGATGTAAATGGGGACTCACAGGGAGGAAGTAGAATAACTGTTGTTGCATGGAGGGGACTGCAATCATTGAGATGAAACAAAGTGTATGATTTGTTGAATGTAAAGCTGATGGTGTTGTCTGTAAACCTTCACTCAATTCACAATAAAAAGTAAAAAAAAAAAAAAATATATATATGGGGAGAACCCGAGTATTCTTTACCTATACCCTTTGCAAAGCAGCAAGGTAATGTGCCTTTTCCAAATACTCTTGGGTAAAGGGTACCTGGGTCCTCTCCATAATATTTTTTTATAGCTGCATGTGAATCTACAATTGTCTAAAAATACTACAAACAAACAAACAACCAAAAAACCTGAGGTCAGGACCCTGAGAAACAGCCATTTCTATGGCATCATTAGAGGAAATAATAGCAAATAATTTAAAAAATTAAATGGAGCAGTGACAGAGCTGGGGGGGCGGGGGCGGGAATGGGAAAAACTCAAGTCCAAGGTCCAAAGGAACAGGGCTTCAGGAAGCAAGCATTATGAACAGATTTGCATTCTGTACAAAATTAAAACAAATTGTAAAAAAGAGCCAAGGCCTGGTGGCATTGGAGTTAAAAAAGTAGAGTCACATACCCAACTTGTCCCAAACATACTTCAAAGCTTTCTAGTAATTTTATTTAGAAAACTTTTAAAAAATTTAAACTGAAAAAATGAGAAACTGATGAGGCAAGGAAGTGGAGGCAAACAGTTCTTGTATTGCAACTGTGCTTGGAAATGTGGGCATTTTGTAGTGTAAGAAAGCCAGTTAAGGGAGAGACATAAAGGTAGAAAGAGGAGAAAGAGAAATAAATGAAGCATAGTCTTTAAGGAACAAGGAAAGGGACAAAGACTTAAATTGATTATTAGCTGTGGCAGTGAAGAAAGCCTTTCGTCTGAGTAGTAAGGAAGAATGCTTGGCAAATTAAGAGGTAGAGAAAAGGAGGCTGAGGGAATAGTCTGGGTTTCTCTCTCACTTCTTCAACGCTCAGTTCCCCTAACCCAGCCAACATCCACCTGTTGAATTAATTCAGGTGGCTCCATGTTCCAAGGACCTTTATTTCAGCCCTCCTACCCTGCTACCCTTTTCTGAATCGCTTAAGAGAACACTTAAAAAATATCGAGGAGATATGACGATGAAAATAAAACGTTATCGATACCCCTCATATTAAACTTCTCTCTTCCCACATCTATCTGGAGGACTAGTCCCCCTTTGTTATTAGAAGCTGATAGAAAATAAGATTAGAGGGGAAAATAAATTAATAAAGTAGAGATTAACAAGAGGAAGAAGGGGCCTCGAGGCCCCCTTGACTTTGGGTTATAAAGTTGTTTGGACAACTCCATGAGATAGAAGCAGGATTGGATTAGACAGAGATGAATGTTGTAGAAGACGAACATAGAGACGAACATAGCCCGAACAAAGAACGTTAAAGATAATATTAAGCATTATAAAAAGTGGTTCTCCTTTAACACGTTTACTTCTGACGCTTTTTGTCAACTGAGACGCCCAAACCCAAATCTCTCCTTTTGGATTAACATTTCAACTGCACAGTACTCCTGTGACTTCCTTTTGAGTTAGAGAAACATTTGTCTATTTTCTTTCAGTTCAAAGGAATGCATCGTTATTTGCAAGGAAGATTACCATTTTTTTTTTTTTGTTTGCAAGGTAGAGTACCAAATTTTTTGTTATGGGCTCCAAAACATGAGCTCCTATTTGCCGAAACCCGGGATCGAACCAGGGACCTTTAGATCTTCAGTCTAACGCTCTCCCAACTGAGCTATTTCGGCTCCGCCCACAGCCGCTTTGAAACAAAGTATACTGACTTTATTACTTCAGTCTTTGATTCCTTAAATTGATATCTACTTCATGGTCGTGGATTTCATTTTACTTAGATTTACAATAAACGCCCATGGAAACAGCGGCCATGAAATAAAACGACTTATTATATTGGGTAAATCTGCTGCAAAAGACCTCTTCAAAGTGTTAAACAGTAAAAATTTCACTTTGAGGACGAAGGTGCAAGCCATGGTATTTTAAATGCTTCATATGTATGCAAAAGCTGGATAATGCTTTTGCATACATAAATAAAAAATGTATACAAAAGCTGGATAATAACAAGGAAGATAAAATAAAAAATTGATGCATTTGAATTATGGTGTTAGCGAAGAATATTGAGTATGCCATGGACTGCCAGAAGAACCAACAAATAATGTCTTGAAAGACGAACAGCCAAAATACTCCTTAGAGGGAAGGGTGGTGAGATTTCGTCTCATGTACTTTGGACATTGATCATGAGGGACATCACACCTGGTAAAGTGAAGGATCTGAGAAAAAAAGGAAGACTCTCAAGGAGATGCATTGACACAGTGGCTGCAACAATGAGCTCTAACGTAGCAAGTACTATGAAGATGGCTCATGATTATGCAGTGTTTTCATCTGGGTCATTGTGAGTAGGAACCGAGTTGACGGAATCTTAAAAACAGTAACAACTTAGTAGACACCATCAAGGATAAATAAAAAACAGTTTCTTTTTCGAATGCTCTTCATATTATGAGGAAAAATGCAAGATAAATAAATTAATGTGATAAGAACTGTTGGAGTTAGTTAAATGCTACAATTTGTCTCCAGTTCAATCCACTGGCTCCGGGCACAGCAGGAGTCTCCATTCAATCGCATGTTCCGTGAAAGACTCCTTCTTTTGCATTGTCAAACTTCCTGCCTTGTCCTGATTGTGGGTCACAGAACAGGAAATTCATACATTAAAGACCATAACCTAGCTCTTTATTGCTGAAAAAGCAGAAAGTTCATATCTTACTTAGCACATAAGGATATATCAAAGCTCTTCGAATACCTTCCCTGGTGGTCTAGTGGTTAGGATTCGGCGCTCTCACCGCCGCGGCCCGGGTTCGATTCCCGGTCAGGGAAATGTCTTTTTAAAATTATTTAAATATTTAAAATTGTAAACTTATAAACCTAGAGCACAGGCCTAGCTTTGAAGTTTCAATTGCAAAATGATAAGCCATAATACTTTTAATGAATTATTTAACAAGCACTCGGTATTTCACCAGTGGCCGGCATGGTTCTAAACCCTTTAAAATAACTCATTCAGTTCGGTAATTCAGTGAGGGGGGCATTTCGGAGACAATTGATTCTAAAAGAATTGGTTATAAAAGAAAGATGAGAGAGAGGAAATGGGAAATTCAATCCTAGGATGTTTGATTTAGCTTGCTGTTTACGAGCTTCTAAAGCCGCGAATTTTGGAGCAGTAGGAGTTTTGAAATACAGCTCCAGATGATCTAGATCAGTTTCACTTTGCTCCACCTGAGTGTTGGGAGGTAGCTCCCAGAATTACAGACAGTCTTTTTATGCTTGGACCTAAATGTTTTCGGAACTACTGGTCTCTCTAGCGCCTCCACTTGTTCCCCGTTATCAATGCACAATTTGTCGGGGTTGTCCTATGAGGGGAAAGACCACAAACATCAAAAGACCACAAAACTTTTTCGAAAAAGACGTCTCTGAACACCTGAAAAAATTTTCAACTAAATCTTAGTAAATAGAGATTTACTAATAATTATTTCTAGAAAATAAAATCTTTGTTGCTGTGAGAATTGATTTTGACAAGGATTGGTTGTCTCTGAACTAGTTAATTCCAGTGTTGGGGCATGAAATTTTCTTACTTGGTTTGTCTAAAGAGCAGCCACAGATTTATTGCTTATTCTTTCGTTCTTATTTCTTATAAATGTTTGGTGCACAGGTGATCTCTCCGGATGTTTCCAAACAAAGATAGAGGTGCTCTGATCTGACTTTAAGAACAGATGAGGACATGGCGTCTTTAACGATTATGGTAAAAGAAGTAGCAGGGTTTTTTTATTTTCCCCTCACAAATTAAGTTAATTCCACATTCTTTCTCTTCTGTCCCCAATATATGAATTTACAATTTCCAAAACCTCTTTTAACTCGAAACATCCCTTTATCATCTTACCAATTCTCTCCTTGAGTTAAATAAATTTTGACACATATGTAAGGTAAATTTCTCTAAGAAATTTTACTCTGACATAAACTTGAAAATAGTATAGCATGTCAAATTTGTGGATATACTACAGTTATTCTGCTCCTTTCCATCTAACCTTTCAGAGGAAATTAATCTAGATTTGGTGGCAAATGGTTCTGAACTCCACTTTCTTCTCCCCATGTCATGTTTTGTCTTCTCTGTAGAGCAGGAACCCCTGCTGCATTTCTTTTTATATTTCTGCTTGTAGGGAGCAGTCTCTGTGGGAACCCTAACTGTTCTTGGGGAAGGGTCTATTTTGAGTTATTCCTGCTTTTTCTTTTTTTAATTTTAATTTCTCCACAACAAATTAATTGGGTTAGAGCAAGCAGTTCTCACTGAGAAAACATTCAGTAATGTTGCAGTAAATTCTGTTCCCTCATAGATTGATTCCTGGACTGCGCTTTTTGGCCCTTTCGTTGGTGTAAGCGGAGGTACTCGCTTTCTGGTGTTGGGTCCATGGGGGCTCCCCGCTCCAGTTTCATTTGTAGTGTCCTCTTGGTCAAAACCACAAAACTTACTTTCCGCGGCGTCGGGGCTCGCGCTGGAATCATTCATTGTGACTTCGGGACAGGTGTTTCAGGTACACTATTCTCACCACCCCCTGTAGCCTGTGCTGGGGCGAAGTGTCGAGACTCGAATTGGGTAGTGGCTGAATGCCAGGTAGGGATACTTGGGCCATATTAGAAAGAATAGAAAAGAATTATAAAATACCCGTGGCGGGACGAAAGGAACAATAT
Organism: Chrysochloris asiatica; assembly: GCF_000296735.1. NCBI lineage: Eukaryota > Metazoa > Chordata > Mammalia > Afrosoricida > Chrysochloridae > Chrysochloris > Chrysochloris asiatica. Next base: position 1,221,592 of record NW_006408731.1, on the reverse strand, counting down.
TTACTCTTAAAGTAAAAAAATAGTAAACGGTTTCCAGACGGTAGCGTGGCCGAGCGGTCTAAGGCGCTGGATTAAGGCTCCAGTCTCTTCGGGGGCGTGGGTTCGAATCCCACCGCTGCCAAGACTTTTTCTGCTTCATTCCTGCAACGGTAAATTTATTCTTGAAGACTGTTGTAACCAATTCTTCTCAGAGGTTAGGCAGGTTCTTCTGAGTTCTATCTTTCAGAGCTGATACCAAGATAAATTAAACAACTCATTATTGAGCAGCAAATTTAGTATAGGTACAGTGGATGCAGGAATAGGTAGCATGTAAGAAATGCTTTCATCGCTCCTACTCCTGGTTGTACGCTGTAGGTTAAGCACGGGACTGACGAACCCACAAGGTCGGTGTTGCGGCGGCTCAAACCCACCAGCTGCTCCTCGAAAACCATATACAGGTTCGGTATGAGTCGATGGCATTTACGAAGTCTGAACAGCTGTTAGACTTCTGGGATTCCCTTGTAACGGGAGACATGCTTCCAAATTATTTTCGGATTCAGCCTCTGTTTCCGCCCCCCACCCCACTCCCACCCCCTCACCCCCGCTCCAGGCAGCGAGGAAGCCTTTCATTTGGAGAGAAACAGCAGCACAGAGGGTCCATACTCTCATGAAACTCAGAGTTTTGTCTTGTGAAGTTCACAAGCATTAGATAAATTATTGTTCAAATATGGAGCAATCACCACTAAAATAATGTTTTTTCTGTGTAAAATTCGAACCCTAATTATAAGTCTAAGAACAAACAAATTTGTCTTACAAGTAGAACCAGAATGTTCTTAAAAGGCAGGAGGGCAAGAATTCCTGTTAGTACTTTGGACTTGTTATCAGGAGGGGCCAGTCCCTGGAGAAGAACATGGTGGTGTTTAGCAAAGTTAGTGAAAAAGAGGAAGATCCTCAATGAAAGGATGAACACAGTGGTAGCAATAAAGAGCTTTGGAAGCGTAATGGTTACGAGATGAGGCTTCCTGCTCCCATTCTACAACAATGGGCTGAAGAGCAGGAATTTTGAGGATGATACAGGCAGATAATGTTTCTTTCTGTCATACTCTAGGTGAACTATGGATTAGACACCTAAATAACAATCTCCAGCAACCCACAGCACCATACCAGGACTACAAAATGAGCACATTCCCTGACCGGGAATCGAACCCGGGCCGCGGCGGTGAAAGCGCCGAATCCTAGCCACTAGACCACCAGGGACAGACAATTCTTAATAAATGGAAGAACAACTTGAGTGATAGTTCTCCATGGCTATCTCAATTTCTGAACTTGTGAGAAATGTGAGACGCTGCTTTTTGATCTGAAACATCTTTTTAAGAACAGCCTTGGAAGATATGAATAGTATAGTGTCTCCCTCTGCAGCCAAGCATAGGCACTGTTTACTGGGCACGCAAATCTCAGGATTTCTATTTTATAATGAAATCCTGGTGTAGCACTGTGGGTTAATGCTTGCAAAGCCGTTTGAACTGCAAGGAGGGTGGTTCAAGCTCAACAGCTGCTCCTTGGAAACTCTATACAGGGTCGCTTTGGTTCCGAATTGACTAGGCGGCACTTAACTGCATCCCTATGCTTTCTTTGTATTTGATCTTTTTTTTTTTCTCCTTATTTGAAAACATTAGTTTTTATTCTCTTGGAGCTTGCTTGCACAAACTAGGCTCTATGGATTGGTTTTCTAAAGTTATTTTTTGTTTGCTTCCTTTTATTATACTTAACACATACAGAAACATAAGTAGCTAGTATGGAAGTTTTGAAGCCTATTAAAATGAACACTTTTGAAGATGTCACACAAGATCTATAACTACACTGCTCAAAACAATGACCACTACTTACATGTAGCTAGCTATTTAGCATTTGAAATGTGACCAGTATGTTTGAGGAACTGTATTCTAAAAAAATTTTTTTTTTAATTTTAAAAAGTATTCTAAATCAAATTATTGGAAAGTTTTGAAGTATGTTTGGGACAACTTGGGTGTGTGACTATTTTTTTAGCTCCAAATTTCATGAAATCTAAGTGCAGATCAAGTATTTACACTAAGATGCTCGAAGTGTAAAATACCCACAGGGTTTGGAAGACGGAGCACAAATAAAAAATGTAAACTATTTCATTTTTAAAAATTTTTGATTACATGTTAAAATATTTTAGAAAAAAATTTTTAAATTAACTTTACTTCTTTTACTTTTAATGAGAAAACTGAAAATTATTTATGTGGTTGGCATTAAATTTCCATCAGGCAGCTCCAAGCTAGAACATTATTAAGCTTTACATAACCTACATGCTACTCTATTCCCATCACTCTTTCCTTCATACCTAATCACTATCTTGAACTCTTCATTGAACCATTACCTTACTTCAAAAATAACTTACACATATGAATATCATTCTCCCATCAACAAAATAAAATATCAACACTCCAGGATGGCCCAGAATTTAAGTTAGAATTGCCAGCTTGCTAGATCCTGGTTAAGGACTGACGAGAGAAGAAGTGCTATCAAGGGATGCATTTTAGGTAATTATTCTTCAGTTGGGCTGAGCATGTGAATTCCAAAAGTCACATACCCACCACAGTTAGTGAAATAAATGTTCTGCACATGTATATGCATTTTCCAAAAGCATATATATGCTGTTGTGATCAATAAAAACTTAGATTCTCTAGAAGAGGACAGCTTCCCTTACGTGTGGGTGTCCTCATACTCATGAAGACTGGAAAACCACTGCTAATTCTCCAGACATTCTAAGATCTGTTCTGAAGTTGTGTTGTTTTATCTGAAAGTCATATATCCAGTTTCGTCCAGAACATGCTGCAATTTTCTGCAGAAACTGAACCAAAGGAACAGTATTTTAATCATTGCTTTTTGTATAATAGATCATGTAATTCTCTTTGGATTTATTACTAGAAAATACTCTCTTGGAGTCCTTGTCCTTCATTATTAACTATGCAAACCCAACATTTCCCAAAATGTTTTGTGAAACAACTCATAAAAATTCTTCAAAATGGGCTGAGTTTGACCATGTTCTGTAGACTCCTGTCAACCTGGAGATGAGAGGAGGAAGGGCTGGTTGGTCCAAAGTGTGGTGAGACCTGGGGACTCCTGAGTTCATGGACAAGGACATAGACACAGATGGCTAGAGCTGAGAGTGAACTGTCCAGCTGATATGAAGTGAAGGGAGACACACAATAAGACCCAAACTTGTAGATAATATCCATTCAATCTAGCTTTGATGGCTTGATGATCAGAACTCAACTAGAGGAAGATTTGAAAAAAAAACAAAAAACTTTTTGATAAAGGTAATAAAAGTATAAATTGCTACAATTTGATGAACTTGACCTATACTTACATAGTAGCTCAAAATACCAATTGAGAGGGAAGAAGTCTTCACATCAAGTATCAATCCTATCCCCTTTGTATAGAGGGCTGATAGGGATAGGCAATTTAGACATTGCTTACCTAAAATGGGGGTGCTATAAAGGCATGAAGTGACTGGCTTACAAGTTTTCAAGAGGGAGTTTAGTTTCAGAGTGTGTCGGGAAGGTAGAATCCTCACTGAATAATTTTCATCTTGTCTAGACAGGTCTGGTGAAAAGAGATGGGGATAAGATTCTTATGATTCAACAGTGAGTAATTGTTATCATGACTAATTGTGACTGTCACAACTATAAAGGTAGACGTTCCGTAACAAAAAGCGGGAGTAGTTAATTTTACATTCCAGGAACAGGAACCTAGGACCATCAATGGAGAGCATGAGCAGAATGTAGGACTCTATTCAGAGAAGCAGCAGCTTGGGATAGAGGCAGAGATGAGGACATGGAGAAATAAGAGCATCTGAGGACTCTAGACTCATGGAATTAGAAAGGTTGTGTGCTGGAGGCCTGGAGGCAGGCTTGCAGAATGTGCCCCTTGGTTGTTTAAATGACTATATATTCCTGAGTGTTTTTGTGTACCTCTCAAAACAAAACACCAGAGGGAATAGAAGCAAATACTGTTGAATGATGATGCACATAGGAGATTGTAATCATTGCAATGAAACGATGAGTGTAAAACTGATGTTCTCCCATGTAAACGATCACTCAATTCACAATAAAAACTTGAGAAAAAAAATTTTCTTTCAAACGTGGTCAATTGCTTTTGGAAAAACAATGCTTATGAGCTCCCTTGTTTAAGATTCAAAATGGACATGAGGATATTATAGGTCCTGAGAATTCTTTGAGAGCATAAATAAAACACCACCAGGCTGGTATTTCCCAAACTTATTATTTTTCAATTATTAATTTGTAACATACCTCTGAAAAATGCTGTTGATCTCTTCTCTTATCCAGAAAACTCAGAACTACATTTGATTCTCAATTATTGGCATTATGCTAATGAACTTGTCACAATGGAATTCCTTTCTAGGATTTTCAAATTCTATTTTAACAACCTAATTGTATGGGGGGGGTGTGCTTCAAAAAGTTCATGGAAAAATTTCATTATCACTTAATTTCAATTTTCCACTAACTTTTTGAAACCCCCTCATTTGTGAGTATTTATGTTAATTGTGTCTGCATTTATGACCTGAAAACACTTGGTAGAGAAAGGGATAGATGCCAGACCGACACTGGGAGACTTGAAAAGATAGATATAATTCACTAGTAAATTTAAAAGAGCATTTCATATGTTGTGCAAAGACATGGCAATTATTTCAGATATGAGCAGTTAGAAAAAATTTTTTGTGTATTGATAACTTAAAGTAGGACAGGCTTCATGTTCTTTCTATATGTAAACTGCTGACTTCTACTTATCTATAATTTAAAAATCTGCCCATCTGCTCTTTTCTGAGTCTCAACAGTACCGATCCTATATAGTACCATTGAGACTTCAAGTATAAACAAGAACACATTCTGCTTAAAGAAAAAAATCAATGCTTATCAATAAAAAATGCTTTTTTTTTTCTTCCTGAGTTTAGATATAGCTTCATATTCAATAAGATTTTGTGTGGGCATATGGAAATTGCCTAGATAAGCCTGAGCATTTGAGCATCATTTGTGGAGGATTTGCTAGTCATGTGATCCTGGGCAACTTTCTTAATCTTTTTATACCTCAATTTCCTCATCCCATAGGGCTGTTGTATGGATGAAACTAGTTAAAATGTATAAACAGTGCCTGGTACATACATAGCAAGCACTAGTAACTATTTGATAGCACTGTTCTGAAGTGGTAGACAAAGCCTTGGAAGTGAATGTACTCACTGAAGAAATCAATTACTAAATAGGAAGGTTAATGAAATCCTTGGGATCTCACAATTAAGGGTCAGGGAATCAAGTAGGACCACTCCAAGAGGGAGGAAGACAAACAGGAAAGTGTGAACACCGGAATCATTACTCTCAGGTGTTGGTGGTCACAATATTGACTACTGAGGTCTGGGAAACAGATGTTCCCCTCTCATCATGTTCATGGGTTCTCCATACTCTATGCTTTCTTTTTTTATGCCCAGTAAGATTGGAGCTCACTCTGAAGGCTTTCCCACACTCCTCACATTCATAAGGTTTCTCCCCAGTATGAACTCTCCTATGTCCAATTAGAGCTGAGCACTGGCGGAAAGATGTGCCACAGTCATTGCAAGTATATGGCTTCTCACCAGTATGGATTCTTCTGTGCTGCCTCAAGACTGAACTATGGTGAAAGGCTTTTCCACATACCTCACATTTGTAAGGTTTCTCTCCAGTGTGAATTCTTTGATGATTGGTCAGGTTTGACTTCCCACTGAAAACCTTACCACACTTTGAACATTCATATGGTTTCTCTCCAGTGTGGGTTCTGTGATGGATGGTAAGGCAGTGCCGATCCTGGAAAGTTTTCCCACATTCCCCACATTGATAGGGCTTCTCCCCAGTGTGCTCTCGTTCATGAGCTCTGCGTCTACAGTTATGACGAAAGGCTTTCCCACACTCCTTACATTTGTAAGGCTTCTCTTCAGTGTGAATTTTTCTGTGTTTGGAGAGCTCTGCCTTACTACTGAAGGCTTTCTCACACTGAGGGCACCCATAGTTTTTCTCCTGAGTGTGGCTTCTTTTGTATTTGCTTAAGTCTGAGCTCCGAGTGAAAGCCCTCCCACACTCACTACATTCATAAGGTCGCTCACCAGTGTGGATTCTTGTGTGTTTGGTGAGGTCTGAGCTCCCCCTAAAGGCCTTTCCACACTCCTCACATTCATATGGCTTTTCCCCAGAGTGGATTCTGCTATGGATGGTAAGGGAATGCCTAAACTGGAAGGCCTTACCACAGTCTTTACAGTCATAGGGCTTCTCCCCAGTGTGGATGATCTGATGTATACTGAGACGGGTTTTTGTCTTGAAGGCTTTCCCACAGTCCCTGCACTCATGAGGCTTCTCCCTGCTGTGGATTTTTTTATGTCGGCAAAGGGCTGACCTACTATTGAAGGCCTTCCCACACTGGGAACACTGAAATGGTTTCTCCCCTGTATGGATTATCTGGTGCATAGAAAGCTGATTTCTGGTCTTGAATGCTTTCCCACATTCATTACACACATAGGGTTTTTCACCAGAATGAATTAGCTCATGGAGAATTAGGTCTAAATGCCAGCTGAAGTTTTTGCCACATTTGTCACAGTTGTGGAGTTTCTGTTCTGTAGGAACTCTCTTATATGGGATGCTTTTTGAGTCTGGATGGATGTTTTTTCTAAATACTTTCTGGATCTTTCCTCTCTTGATAGTCACATCCTCAGAGACTTCTTTCTCTTCTCCCAGTTTCTCCCTCATGGGTATTTCCCATTGATTCTCAAATTTGACATTCTGCACATGAACTTCTTCAACCTCAGGAACCTGAGAATCAACTTTCAGGCAACTTTTAAATTTCATCCAACAAACATCTCCTTTTTCAAAAACCTCTTGTTTTGAACATGCTCTCTTAATCTCAAGCCATGTCTTGTCAGTTGACACTTAAAAAGAGAAAATAACAATGTCATATATTCAGAAGAAAGAAAATACGTGAGACAGGAGAGGTAAAAAAATAAATGACTTTTCCGTGCTTAAAAATTTGCTAATATTTGGGTAGGGGAAAAGGAAAAATGGTCAAGGGTCGGGAAACAGGCTGAGGTAATGGATGGATTGACTCAGTGGCAGCCACAATGGACTCAAACATAACCACAGTTGTGAGGACGGTGTAGCACTGGGCGGGGTTTTGTTTTGTTGTGTAAAGGGTCACTATGAGTCAGAACTGAGTTGCTGAAACCTAACAGCAGCAATGACAAGATATTTCAAACTTAGTACATTTTATAAAAAAATCTTTACAAACCTACTCCTCCTTAGACTCTCTTAGTTTACTGAATGGCCCTTCTGTACACCCAGTCATCAGCCAAGAAGATTTCATCTTTAACTCCTTCTACCTAATCTCATATTTACTCAGCTAACATTTTACAAATTCTGTCAGTGAAGTGAGCTGCAGAGAGGATGCTGAAATGTCGGTATAGTACCTCTCTAAGCCCTAGACAGTTCTCTTTCTGTGATGTGATTCTGTTCATTTGGGTAGGGTTGATTAGAAAGGAGGAATGCTCAGCCCAAATCAGGTCAGATTCTCTCTTCTTGGCCTCTGGAATAATTATGACTGCGGAGTAGGAAAGATAAGGCTCTTAGGGTAGCTAGGTTTTCAATATTTCAATTTGAGGACCAGTGGTATATGATGTAGGAGAGAGAATGTTTTGCCAGATGGTCTAAGAAGCAGAGAAAGTCGATCTGCAAAGAAGAATGAAGCAGATCCACAGAGAAGCAGAGGAGAGAGGGTCCTGGTGGCTTTCCAGAATATGCCCTTAGGTTCCATGGTACACCTCTGAAGTTCAATAATTCTTGTGTTTTTGTTTGTTTTTTTTTTAATTTAAGTTATCTTAAGTTAATTTGTTATTGGCAACTGAGGAATTTAAATCAACCTTCTTACTATCACTTAACTCTCTCCTTTCTCCCTATTTCCACTACCAGAGCAGTCTCTTTAACTAATTGCAATACCTCCTGAATGTCCTTTAGTCTTCTTCCTCTTTAATTCATCCTCTGTATTGTTTCTGGATTAGTTTTCCAAAAAAATAAAATCTGATCATGTCATCCCTTAATTTAAAAATACTTCAATGGAATTCCATAGATAACCAACCATGTGAGAAGGAAGCAAAGTTTAGAGTGAAGAGCCCTGACTCTGGAGTAAGACTGGATTCAAAACCAACCTGTCGTCCCTACTAGACTTTAAGCTTCTCGAGGGCAAGGTCCATATCTTATTTGACTCTATAGCCCTAATACCGTGTATACTGCCTTGTATACATAGTTGCTCAGTATTTTTTAAGGATAGAAAGAAAGGAGGAAGGGTGGGTATTGCAATTGGGTAGTTGAAGTAGGCATATAAATAATGGAGAAAGAGTAAAGAAATCTTTCAGAGAACAAATTCAGAAAATAGTTTCAATGAAGGAAGAACTGGTAATATTTCATAACTGGTTAGACATGCAGGTCAGGAAGAATGGAAAGGCAAACTAAGAAAAAGGCAGAATGAGAGATAAAAATAGGGATAGTTTAGTGAAGAGATAGCTTTGTGAAAAATGAGTTTGACATTAGGTGTGTTGGTTTTCAAATGACAATGGAATATTAAAAAATATATATATAAATAAAATTAAATCAGGAGTTAGAAGCATGAGTCTGATGCCCAGGAAAGAGGTAAAGATTAGTTTTACCAAATTGCATCTGTATCAAAGCTGATAGTTGAAGGCACGAGGAAAAACTAACTTCATAACAGGAGAATATAGAGAAAGGCCCAGGACTCAAAACAGGGAAGGTCTTGAAGAAAACTGGAGACAGAAGAGCAATGTTCTCTGAGCCTTTTTCTGAGGATCAAATTTCCAAGAACCTATTAGACAGGCTATACATTAGTAGGCTAGAAGTGAGGTTGAATTATTTTGAGAGCCAAATACTTTAGATATGTTACCAGGAGGGACCAATCACTGGAGAAGGACACCATGCTTGGTAAAGTAGAGGGACAGCAAAAAGGAGGAAAACCTTCAACAAGATGGACTGACACTTGGAGGGATTGATACAATAATGGGCTCAAACATAGAAACAGTTGTGAGCATGGCATAGGACTGGGCAGTGTTTTGTTCTGTTGTACACAGGGCTGCAATGAGTTGGAATCTACTCGACAGAATCTAACAACATTATTAGATAGGCTGTAAGAAACAAATTAGATAACGACAGGATAAGTGCTTAAGTCATCTGTTGCTGTTTTCTCTTGCTTGTTACTTGCTGAGTTGGTTCCAACTTACAATGACTCTGTACAGGGTTTCTGAGGAGCAGCTGGTGGGTTTGAAGTGTTGACCTTTTGGTTAGCAGTCCAGTGCTGATCCTACAGCTCCAGACCAGGACTGTTTCTCTTACTAAATGGATTTACATTATGGCTCCTTCACAATAGATGACCCACCAATTGGATCCTTCTATAACCATTTCATCACATAGAAGAGTGGAGAAAACTAGAAGTTCTATCACTCACCTGGGCAGGAACAGCTCAGGAACTCCCTGTCCTGTAGATCCTGAACCCAGAGCTCTGTCCCTCGCTCCAGATGGGCAATCAAAGAAGGTTTAGGAAACAGAAATCCTGGTTAGAGAGAAGGAATAAGATAGTGTGTCGAGCAACCAAGAACAGTCTAACACTCCCATTCCTTCTGTAAGCACATGGCCACAGGAAAGAACTGTCCATTTGGGTACTGGAAAATATTTTTTTCAGGGGGCTTGTACAAAGACATGTTTAGGTAGGGCCTTTCTTAGATAAGTCATACTTAAAAGGACAAAGAAGGAGATTTTAGGAAATAGTTATCTGCGTGCTTTTCCCTGTGCTCTTTTGGAGGATGGAAGGTTGTCTGTTTGGGGCTCGTGACTAGGAGCTTAAATGCTAAAGGAGCTCTGGTAGCGTAGTGGTTGCGAATCTTAAGGTCAGCGGTTCGAAACTACCAGCCGCTCCGCGGGAGAAAGATGAGGCTTTCTACACCCGTAAAGATTTACACCCTCGGAAACCCTGTACAGGGTCACTATGGGTCAGAACTGACTCGATGGCACTTAACAACAACAACAATGGAAAATGCTAGAGGAGACAGGAATCCAAAGAGAAAAGAAGCTAAGTGTCTCCTTCATACAGGAAAAATTCTATTTCAAAGAATCAAGAAATAGCAATTCGTTTGGCTAGAAAATTCTCTCTCTGTATAATAGAGGCAACTCAAATTTCTAGTTTGAGGGGACAATCCTGATGATAAAAATAAGGGCTCTGATTTTTAAACTGAGATCCTATAAACATCTATATAAAGCAGAGACAGAGAGAAAAGCAAGTACTGAACCATACACAGGAAAAGTCCTTACCAAGTGATACCAGATTCCCATAATTTTCCAGCATCACATCTTTATAGAGATGTCTTTGAGCCTGGGTCAGGCATTGCCACTCTCGGTCAGTGAAGTTCACAGCTATATCCTCAAATGTCACTGACTCCTGAATCAGTATGTTCCTACTGTCCTGGAAAAAAAATCCCATAGTTTCCTCAGGAAACAGAAACAGTAGGAAAGCATTTGTAGGGTGAATGTTTACCAAAGTGAAAGGCTATTACTGCTTTGGTGAATAGTTGGGGATGTGAAAGGGAAAGGGAACCTGGGCTTTTAGAAGTGAAAATTAAAGAATAAACAATCCACATGTGACCCCTTATGAGAGGGAACACCTCTACTTGAAGCTGCATAGGCCAAGAAGACAGTGAAACAGAGTTAAACGTAGACGGCTGTGCTATATTTCCAGGAAGGCTGGGAGGGGCTTCAGCTCACTTGGGTCTGGGCCATCAGTGTAGTAGCTGCTTCTGGCAGGTTTCCTTGGCTTCCATCTTTGGCAAAGGCACGGGACTGAGGAGTTGGGATTGCTGAGACAGGGGAAAAAAGCCAAGAGTTAATTTGGCACAGCATTAAAAAACCCTTGTTTTCAACCCTTCCCCAGATGAAGCTTCTGCAGGTTCTAGTCTAGGGGTTAAGCCTACAGCCATTACAGTATCCTCTTCTATTATTTCTCCAGTTTCAGTTCCTGGTGCCCACACTGCAGTCAAGCTGTGTATTGTCTTCCTTTCCCTCCCCTACTACATGTTTCTCTCTGGTTTGCCATCCTCTTTATCCCATCCCCAAACAAAAAGGGCAAGAAATCCAAATCATGAACTCATAGCTTCTATATTCAAAAATTGAAGTAATTTTCTCCAGAAACACTTTTTTTTTTTGAGGGTGGGGGGAGGGAGGAAGGGTGAGGAAAGAGTGGAAATAGCCAGCTTATTCCTTTAGGTAACTTAATGGTTGGTCTACCACTAGTTAATTTATTAGAAAAATATTTTCCTTGGTCTTATTAGAGAATCCCCCTGTGATTCTCCTACTAATTTCCTCATCTTTCCCACAACAATGTAGCATTGCACACACAGCATTTCAAAGTGCAAAAGTGTCCAGGTATGATAAATTATGGGTTGAGTGAGATGTATAATTTCACATTACTAATTAAACTTTATTCCTCTAGGTCAGCTCACCCTTTCTGTAGTAGCTGAAGATAATTTAAAAACAAGTATAGCAGTATACTGATAGAGAGCTAACAGAATTTCAAGCCAGATTCAGGAGTGAGAGATAATCATCGCTGCAAGTCTGATGGATCTTGGCTATAAGCAGAGAATAGCAGAAAGCTGTTTACTTGAGCTTTATTTTACCCAAAGTTTCACGGCAAAACTTTTGCTCTGTTGCCACTACTTCTATATCGTCTCCTGTTTACCCATAGTTTACTCTTTTTCTCAGTTATATATACTATATTTTGAAATCTCAGGGTCCCAACTTCTACAGAAGTAAAATTATAGTTATTTCAGATTTTGCATATTAGGAAACTGGTGATTGGGCAGGAGTTACTGAATTATAAGTTTCATATGTGTAAGTATTTATGTACACGTATGTGTACTATTATATCTTTACTAAATGATTGTTGTTGTTAAGTGCCATCGAGTCAGTTCCAACCCATAATGACCCTGTAAAGGTCATTCTGAGGAGCAGGTGGTGAGTTTGTACCACTGACCTTACAGTTCAAACCAACCTTGCAGTCCAGTGCATTATCTTGCAGTGACACAACAGGATTCCAAAAAACAAAAGTGAAGGTCCCAGGCAAGAACCCGGGGCCTCGGGCATGCTAAGCACACACTTTATCACTGAGCTACACCCCCTCATATAAATGATAGAATGCAAATCAAAGATTTACAAGAAAAGAGTATATAAAGCAATTTATCAAAGACATTTAATATAATAATAGACTGCCTTAATTTTCTTTGATAAATTGCTCTGTATAATCTTTTCTTACGAATCTTTGATAATTAATGTAATTGTTCTCAATAACAACTCAGACTCAGTATACAGCCATGCAATAGAAGGCCTTTTATAAATGCTGAAAAATGAACAGATTTCTGGGCCCCAGGAAAATATCTCTCACTCACCCTTACTCCATTCTCAGCTCCCAAGATTCCCACCACCCTGTGTGCCTCACCTGTGTCCTGCAGAAGCCATGTATCAGTGGTCCAAAGAAGTTGGCGTGGTGATCCTGATGTCTCATCTGACAGCATAAGCTATTGTAGGGCACAGAATAAAAACAATGAAGTTAGGGAGGTAAGGAAATAGTATGTTCATGGGCATTCTCAACAAAGCTCTAGACAATGGACTTCAACAGTACATCACGATCAATGGGTTTCATATTAGGGATGCAAGGGTGGGTCAACAGTAGAAAATCAATCAACATAATTCACCACATAAATAAAACAAAGGAAAAGAATCACATGATTATCTCAATCAGTGCAGAAAAGGCATTTGATAAAATCGAGTTCAAACTCACCAGCCGCTCCTTGGAAACCCTATACAGGGTTGCTATGAGTAGTAACCAACTAGACTTAAAAACAGCAACAACAGCATCCTTTACTATAAAAACTTGCAGCAAAATAGGAATAGAAGGGAAATTTCACACCATTATTAAGGGCATATATGCAAAACCAAGCACTAGACCGCAAAGGTTGGTTTGAACCACAAGATCGATAGTTCAGCCTCACCAGCTGCTCCTTGGAAACCCTATACAGGGTTGCTATGAGTCAAAACTGACTCAACGGCACGTTAACAAAACAACATAAAAAACCAAGGAGTCTTGGTGTGGTGCTATAGAATAAGCACTGAACGACAATGTTGGTTTGAACCTCAAGGCTCAAATCCACCAGCTGTTTCTTGGAAATCCTATACAAGGTCATTATGGTGGTGTAGTGGGTTAGAAATTGGGCTGCTAACAGCAAGGTTAGCAGTTCAACTTTACCAACCAACCACTCTGTGGGAGAAAGATGAGGCTTTCTGCTCCCATAAAGATTTACAGTCTCAAAAACCCTATACAGGGTCACTATGAGTCATAACAGACTCCATGGCACATGGCCACCACCACCATATATAAAACCAACAGTCAACATTATTCAATTCTAATATTCCAGTTTAAATCTCAACAGCATTCTTTTTATCACACTTTATTATTGCTTCAGTAATTCAGCAAAAGTATCCTAAACATTTACATTGCAGACCATTTGTATGATTTATACCAATGGAATGACGCAGTGTTGTGCATCTGCTTTCAGTAACACTGCTTCATTTCATATCCTCCAATCACTTTTTTTTTTAAGTTTTTATTGAGAATTGAGTGACAGTTTCAGTTTTACACTCAACCTATCGCATTTCATTTTATTGTAATGATTACAATCCCTTCCATATGCATTTAACATTTGCATTTGCTTCTATTCTGTTTTTTTTTGGATGTACACCAAAACACTCAGGAATATACCATCATTCAAACAACCAAAGGGTATACCCTGCAAGCCTGCCCCAGGTCGCCAGCACACAGCCCCTCTCCCTCCCTGAGTCTAGAGTCCCCAGCTGCTCAATCTCTCCATGTCATCGTCTCTGCCTCCATCGTGGGCATCACTGCTTCCACTCTTCTCTCTTGATGGTCCCAGGGTCCTCCACTCCTGGATTGCAAGATCAACCACTTCCCATTTATTGCTACAAAACCTCTACCTTTACAGTTGTGACAGTCGCAATCAGTCATGTTAATATCAACAGCATTCTTAAATGAAATGAAAAAACTAATTTCAGCTTTATATGGGAAGGAAAGAAGCCCCCAAACCTAAAGAAATATTGAAGAAGAGCACAGTAGGCGGCCTCACACTTATCAACCTCAAAACTTATTACAAAACCACAGTAATCAAAATACCCTGGTACTGGTCCAATGACAAAAACATAGACTAATGTAATAGAATTCAGAACCCAGAAGCATATCCATCCATCTACAGACAACTGATCCTCAACAAAGGGAAGAAAGTCTCTTTAATGAATGGTGCTGGCAAAACTGGATCATCCATTTGCAGAAAAAGGAAACATCATTTATATCTTACACCATATATGAGAACTAACTCAAAATGGATCAAAGACCTAAAAGTTAAAACTAAAGCTATCAAGTTCCTGGAAGATAATATAGGGACAAAAATTAGGAAATTTAACTTTTTATCTAAAAAGTCTATCAAACACAATTAGAAAAGGCACAAGTAACACAAGATAAATTAGGTAACTGGGAACTGCTAAAATTTAAATATTTATGCTCATCAAATAACTTTACAAAAAGAGTAAAAAGAGAAGTTATAGATTGGGAAAAAAAATCTTTGGCAATAACATTTGATAAGGATCTAATCTCTAAAATATATAGACAATTGTAACAAAGGCAAACAATACAATTAGAAAGTGACTGAACTTCTTAAGATATTTTAGTGGTTCTTGGTGATTTAAATGTAAGAAGATTTTAAAATTATTTCCCTAGATAACATAAAAGTATAATTTTCTACTTTAATTTAACTTCTGGCTCAGTGAGAATGATTACTATTTGTTTTTAAATGAGGATTAATGCAAAAAATAAATGATCTAGACTGTTAAACTGAGCTGTCAGTAATGTATACTGTTTTGAGAAAATACATAAACTATGACAGTGAATGATTTGGATATATTAGAAAGATATGGTTAAAGTGAGAAATACATGATTTAGCTTAAACAACAGATTGAAAAAAACATGCTGAAATATGAGGGTAAGTCAAAAAGTACTGCTGAAAAATTATAGACATTAAAAAAAAAAGTGAACTATTGGTTCTCAATACACCCTTCATCTCACTATTATAAAAAATCAGGAATCGGTATACACACAGAGAATCATGTTATTCTATTGTTACCAGGGATGGGAGAGGTAAGACAGGGAATTACTGTCTAGGGAACAGACATTGCTTTTGGTGATAGGAAAGGCAGTACTCAATATGGGTGAAACTTGTACAATGTGACTGATGTAAGTGAAGATGCTAAGAAGTATATAAGAATAAGGGGCAATTCTGGTAAATTCTGTAACATACAATTTTACAGCAAAGTAATAACAACCAAAAAGTGTATGGGGTTACATAGATAGATATGTATGTTTATATAAGGGAGTTTCAAAAAGTTCATAGAAAAATAGAATGGAAAGATAATGGAATTTTTCCATGAATCTTTTGAAGCCCCTTTGTATGTGTGGCGGGGGCCATAATAATAATATGGAATTTTATTAATAAGGAATTAAAATGAATAAATTGAGACATATTAATCGAGGAATTAAAATAAATAAATGAGACATGGGGAAACCTGGGCATAGAAGAATTCATTGTTTTTGCAGAGCAACAATAGATTATTTTCCTTGAATAGCAAAGCTGCAAGGAAGAAATATTCTATGCGTAGGCCCCTAGTGAATTTTTTTTTCCTTTTGAATCATTTTCTGATTTATTCATGATTTTATTAGTATCCCTTTACTTTAGATTTTGACTTTCCTACACTTCAGTATATTTTTATTAAAAGTTAGAAGCCATATATTAGCTACATCTTATTCTACTTGTAATCATAGGTAGTTTTAATACTTATATTAACAATGTTCTTAAGACTATTAGGAGACAGGATTTGTCAGTTGAATTACTACCAGCTTAGGTTTAGTGATTGTAAACATTCTTCCTTGTAGCCTTAGTTTAAGGCAATAAAGGATCCCTAAAAAAGCAACTAGGCCATAAATACGGGCTGTGGGTACAAGAATTCCTAAAAACAATTAGACTATAGATAAAGGCTATGGGTATATACAGATACTAAATAAAAAATCTGACTTAGACGTTCTTAAATTAATGATCAGTAAAATAGGGAAATTGTTTTCATAGCCTCAGTTTTTTTAAATGTTCTGATAAGTGATGTTTTTGTAGGCTATAAACAGTTAGTGTATGGAAGAAGTTAATGGAGAGTTAATTGCACTTAACAACTAAAATTAACAAGACTTAACAGACAAAGGTTAAGAAACATATGTGAAGGTTAACTTGCTTCTCAGAGAAAAGAATAGATTTATGTAGGAACAAATGGTTTCAAGGCGCCAGAATGTCTCGTATGCCTTGAGATAATGTCTCTTTGCTGTAACTTCCCATCCCTGTTGTACATCTAAGAGTTGTAAATCATGAAGAATGTGCCCCAGACTTGATTGTATTTTGATGTCATTGATTGCTATGAAAGCAATGTTTTTTGTAACGGTATATAAGAGGGTTGTAAGATAGAATAAGTAAGTAGAGGTAAGTAGAAGTAGAGAGAGGAAGGGCGAGAAGAAGGAATATGAGGTGGAGAGGAGACGAAGAAAGAATAGAAGGAAGGAAGGAGAAGACAGAAAAGAAGCAGAAGAGATGAGCAGGAGAGGAGAGAATGAAAGCAGGGGAAGGGAGAAAAGACGCAGAAGAGATGAGCAGGAGAGCAGGGGAGTAAAGAATGAGTAGGACAGTAAAGAATGAGAGAGTAGAGTAGCATAGAAATAAGAATAATAAACTCTGTAAGAAGAAGAATTTGAATTAAGACCCATCCTTCGCCAACGCCGCATCCGTTTTCGGAAAAACCCTGAATAAATTTGCCAGGGCTGGCTCCTGGCATATGTGCATGAAAAGACATATGTGAGCATATGCACATGCATGTATATTTGTAGTTAACATACATAGACATGTTTGTGCTCCACAAACTCATATATATATATAAAATAAAATTCATAGGTGGCATTGTTACAAAGACTTCCTAAATATATGCCAAACCTCATGGATGGGCCTGGTTTACTAGATTAAAAGGTTTAGCATCATAGTCCTATAGGACAACTCAGTCAATTGGTGTAACATAGTTCACAAAGATAATGTTCTATACCTTGCTTGGTGAGCAGCATCTGGGATTTTAAAAGCCTGTGATACAACTATTGGTCTCTACTTGACTGGAACAAATGAGAATGAAAGAAACTAAAGACTCAAAGAAGAAATTTGTTTATAGGAATAACAGTCCATCGAATGATTGATGCCAGCTACCACTACTGACTGTTTTGCCCAGGAACACAAAAGAAGGCCCTGGATAGAATGAGAGAAAAACACACAAGAAAATTCAAATTCCTAAAGGCCAGATTTACTGGACCAATGAGACTGTTGTCCTAAGACACCCTTTGAACTTGGAACTGAAGCCATTCCTGGATGTCATTTTTCAGTCAAATAGATGTTGTTGTTAATTGCAGTCATGTAGACTTATAGCAATCCTGTATAGGGTTCCCGAGAATCAGCTGGTGGGTTTGAACCATACTGACCTAGTGGTGGGCAGTGCAGTGCTTATCCTACAGTGCCACACCAGGACTCCAAATAATGGACTGTTGTTGTTAAGTGTTGTTGAGTTGGTTCCAACTCAGAGTGACCCTGTATACGGTTTCCCAGGAACAACTGGTGAGTCAGAACTGCTGGCCTTTCAGATTGCAGTCCAGTGCAGATCCTACAGCACCACACATAGGCTTATAAAATAAACAGTATCGCCCATGAGTAATATAATTCCTTAAACAATCAACTATATGAGACAAATAGTCAACATTTACCCAAAAGCAAAGATGAGAAGATAAGGAGGGGCTTGGAAGCTAGACCAATGGAAACAGAACAAACTAAATGGAAACAATTAGAATGCTGACATATTGTGAAAATGTAACCAATGTCACGGAACAATTTGTATAAAAACTGTTAAATGGGAACTTAATTTGTTGTGTAACCTTTCACCTGAAACACAAAAAAACATGGGTCTAATAGTGCTGTTACATGAAGGAATTGCAACTAATATTATGAAACAAAATGTGTATAAACTGTTGAATGGGAAACCAATTTGCTCTGTAAACTTTCACCCAAACCACAATAATAATAATAAAAAGAATCCCTTTTATAAAACAAATAAACAATAAAATATTTTTTTAAAAAAAGAAAATACAAGGGAGCTTTAAAAAGTTTGTGGAAAAATGGATTTTAAAGATAGTGGATTTTTTCCATGAATTTTTAAAGCTCCCTTGTATATAGGAAGCTACAATCAACAAAGGTTTGTCAATAGAAAGTATGTCTACCAAAAGGGGAGAGAGAAAAAAAATCAGGGACTCAGTTCTTAATGGAGTCTTGGGGTGCTGCTGCAGGATAATGCACAGGACCACAAGGTGGGTTTGAATCTCAAGGTCGGTGCTTCAAACTCACCAGCCACTGCTGGGAAACCCCACACAGGGCTGCTATGAGTCGGAACCGATTCAACAGCACTTAAATGTTCCTAATATACCTTATGAAAAATGGAAATAGCATCCAATCACTTTGTATGACTATAAAGTTTTAACGATCACCAGGTCATACAGGAAAAATAATATCCAAAAGGAAAATAGTTCTACACATAAAACCCAGGCCCACCAATACTTCCACTGCTTTCTTCCTTTCTTGAACACACTTCTTGTGATGCATCGCAGAACCCCCTTTTCTTACCTGCAACATTTTTTAACCCCACTTTCTTTTGTAATCTTCCACCACTGTTACTGTTCTGGTTTCTACTCTGTTGACTGGAGAGTTGTCACTGTGTCTAGACAATACATTTTGAAGTGGTTTTCTCAGGTTCCAGCCTCCTTTGTGAGGCTACAAGTCTTGGTGATGTTGGCCAAAGGGTTCCTTCTGACATGTAGGGCAGCTGCTATTTGGTTTGGTGTATCAAACACTGGCCTGGATTTGGGCTTCCTGAGCAGCATTAAGCTAGCTTTGATGTCACACCTCGTTTTCCTGCACAGTTGGTAAAGGAAAGAGAGAGAGTAATTACAGCAGCAAGAGAGAATCACTGAAGAACTGAGACATCTGTGTGATGAGAGGAGCACAGGAAGACAAACTGAAAATGTTAATAATCCAGAGTAAACTTCTCATTACCTGCACTGCTTCGACCCTGATTTGAGCAACCATCACCATTAAGCAGACCCATTAATGTGGCAGTCTTCAAACTAACCTCCTTGCCTTGCCGTCTTTTCTCAGTAACACAGCACTTAGAATGATCATTTTAAAACTTGAGCTGGACCATTCATCTCTTTACTCAAAATTCTCCAGTGTCTCTCTTAAAATAAAAGCTTTATGGCGACATACAAGGTCTTAGGGGATGTGCCCATTACTTCTTCGAATCTCCTCTTCTGCTTACTCAAAATAACAGTGCTCATAACAGCATACAAGGAGCGCTGGTAGCGTAGTGGTTACGGAGGGGCTGCGAACTGCAAAGTCAGCAGTTTGAAACTACCAGGTGTTCCGAGGGAGAAAGATGAGGCTTTCTGCTCCCGTAAAGATTCACAGCCTCGGAAACCCTATACGGTGTCAGTGTCGCTATGAGTCGGAACCGACTCATAACAACATAATGGTGTACAAATCTGTCAGCTGTGCCCACTAACTCTTGACCTCCTCTGCTACTTTTCTTCTCCTCAATCCTCTTCAGCCACACTGAGCTTCTTTTTCCATTTTAGGTATATTTTCATTTCAGGTCCTTTGCACTGACTGTTCCTCCACCTCAAGCTATATCAGTGATTTGCCTTCTTCAAGCGTTTGCTTATTTGTCATCTCCCCAAGGCGGCCTACTCTAAATACTTAAAATTGCAATCTACCTCCTCCTTCCAATTTTGATATACCTTACACGCTTTAGAGCAAATCATGGGTTCTGAATTGGGTGGCTAACCTCATGGTCATAGTTCGAAACCACCAGCTGCTCTGCGGGAGAAAGATAAGACTTACAGCCTAGGAAACCCTATACAGGGTCGCTATCAGTTGGAACCGACTCCACGACATACTTTCCTACATGGTGCATAAGTTACTTGTTTACTATGTCTATGGTTATCGTCGGTCTCCTCTAGCTAAAATGTGGGTTTAGAGGCTAAGTGTGGGTAGGGAGTTTTGTCTGTTTTGTTCGCTGCAGCGTTCCCAATGACTACAACAGTGTCTGCACTAGTAGGCGCTCCGTTAAAGACTGGCGGAATGAAAGAATGCTGGAGAGAAGAATAAAAAGAATGGGCAAGAGGCCGCTGGAAGGAAGAGGGGCTGGAGGAGCGTAGGAAAGCCGACGGGAAAAGACTAGTCTGGAGAGGACACCACAGCGGACCACCCTCCCCAATCCAGTCACAAGGGCCCGCTCCTCCCCGCCGGCAACCCGGGAGTCCTGGGCGGGAGGCTATTAAATGAAGTCGGTGGCTGGCGGCGCCGGTACCTCCCACCCGCCCCGCAGCTGGAGCCGGGACCCGCAGGCAGCACCGAAGCCTCTCCGAGGCAGATACAGACCTTCCAGCTGATACGCGCCCCCAGGAAATACGAAAATAGAGAGCTCGAGAATGGCTCGGCTCACTTCCTAGTCGTCTAGTAACCACTTCCGGTGACTTTCTAGGAAACTCCTCAACTCGCTGGTTGTGGAGTTCAAGTTAATTAGGGATGGAAAAGGGTGCCCTGGTTGCAAATACTTTACCAAATTGGCCATTACTGTCACACAGGGCGATAAGTGAACACTATGCAAAGGCACTGTCCAAGGGGTTGTAGGAGAGATGCCTTTGCATGGTTACCTAGCCTCCAGAAAGAACTGGCTGCAATTTTTCTTTCCAATATTAATAGTATTAACATCCAGTTCACATACCTTCATGGGATATATTCATGAGAAACTTCATTAAAACTTTAATTGAAATGAAGATACTTTACTTCCACAATTTCTTAAGTCGTAGTTTACGACTTTACTAATTGAGTCCAATATAGATAAAATGTGTTTACACTATTCCTACTTGGCTAACCTCAAGTGCTTATAAGTGTTCTCCTAAAATAATAACTGCTGGATTTTTACAAGTTTATCAGTTTGTTAATTTCACAGTTTACCTTTTTAACATTTTGAGCATTTGAACATTTGCTAGTCTTGGGCCCCTACCGCACTCTAGGAAAGCGGCCTTCAGATATCTTGTAGCTTTGGTCTTTCAGGACCCTTCAAATGATTTTATCTGGGCATGAAGACTTGCGCTTACTTGAGGCAACTAGTTGCTTTTTACATCTCCTTGTCTGTCCTAATTTAATTTCCTTATACCATGGCTCTGTGAGACTGGACTGCTAACTGCAAGGTGGTAGTTGAAACCCACCAGGCCCTCTTGGAAACCCTGTACAGGGTAGCTATCAGTTGGAACTTACTGGACACACACACAACATACTGGTACTTGTGTCCGTTTGAAGGTCGTGATCCTTGATAGAGAATAGAAGACTGATTGGTGTTTAATAGTTTTTATAGTCCCACTGCCATTGTTGAAAAAAAAAAAAAACAATTTCATTTTCTGGGACTTTTGAAAAATTTGCAAATATTTCAGGCATACAAAAGAATAATAAGGAACACAACAGTAGCTAAAGATACAAAACACTAGTTATCAGTTTGCCAGTTGTTTCGGAGTTAGTCTGGACTTACGGTGACCCCATGGATGTGAGTTATTTCAATGGTTGATTTTTAAAATGTAGACCACCAGGTCATTCTTGTGAGGAACCTCTCGTTGTCTCTGCTAGATGCCATTGAGTTGGCTGATTCAGAGCCACCCTATGCACACCAGAATGAAACACTGCCTGACCCTGCACCATTCTTACAATTGTTGTTATGTTTGAGCTGTCACTGTGTCAACCCATCTCATTGGGGATCTCCCTTTTTCCCCCCACTGACCCTCCATTTTACCACTCATGATGTCCTTCAGGGGCTGGTTCCCCCTGATAACATGTCCAAAGTATGAGAATCAAAGTCTTGCCATCCTGGCTTCTAAGGAGCATTCTGGCTACACTTCTTCCAAGACAGATTTGTTTGATCTTCTGGCAGTCCATGGTACTTTTAATATTCTTTAACACCGTAATTCAGTGCCTCAATTCTTCTACAGCTTTCCTTATTCACTGTCCAATTTTCACACACACATGAGATTACTGAAAATACTATGGCTTGGGTCAAGTGAACTGTAGTCCTCAAACTGATATCTTTACTCTTAAACACTTTAAAGAGTTCACATGCAACAGATTTGCCTAATGCAATAGATTGCTTGATTTCTTGACTGCTACTTCCACCAAGTGTGGCACTGTGGGATAAGCACTGGACTGCAAGGTTGGTTTGAACTGCAAGGTTGGTGGTTCAAACTCATCAGCTGCTCCTCAAAAACCCTATACAGGTGTGCCAAGAGTCGAAGTTGACTTGATGGTACTTAGCAACAACAACAACTTCTGCCAGTGTTGCTTGTGGATCCAAGAAAAATGAAGTCTTTGACAACTTCAGTCTTTTCTCCATTTATCATGTTATTTATTGGTCCAGTGGTGAGAATTTTTGTTTACACTGAGGTGCAATCCATACTGAAGGTTGTGGTCTTTGATCTTTATCAAATATTTTAAGTCCTCTTTAATATCAGCAAGCAAGGTTGTATCATTTGTATATCATATGTTGCTCATGAATCTTCCTCCAATCCTGATGCCACATTCTTCTTCACAAAATCCAATTTTTCAGATTATTTGCTCAGTATACAGATTAAATAAGTATGGTGAAAGAATACAACTCTGGCACACACCTTTCCTGATTTTAAACCATCCAGCATCCCCTTGTTCAGTTTGAATGATTGCCTTGTGGCCTATGTATAGGTCCTTCATGAGCACAATCAAATGTTCTTGAATATCCATTGTTCGCAATGTTGTCCATAGCTTGTCATGATCCATATAGTTGAAAGCCTTTGTATAGTCAATAAAACACAAGTAAACATCTTTCTGGTAGTCTTTGCTTTCAGCCAAGATTCATCTGACATCAGCAATTATATATATCCCTAGTATTGCTACAGGATCAAATTATTGTCAGGTAGCATAGAGTTGGTTCAGACTCATAGCGACCCTATGCATAACAGAACGAAACACTACCTGGTTCTGCATCCTCCTCACAATTGTTGCCATACTTGAGCCCATTGCTGCTGCCATTGTGCCAATCCATCTTGTTGGGGTCTTCCTCTTTTTCGCAGACCCTCTACTTCACCAAGCATGATGTTCTTCTGCAGGGACTGAACCCTCCTGACAACATGTCCAAAATAAGAGAAATGAAATCCTGCCATCGCTGTTTTTAAGGTGCATTGTGGCTGTACTTCTTCCAACAGAAATTTGCTTATTCTTTTGGAAGTCTATGGTACTTTTTTTTCCAGATTTATTTTATTTTATTTTTTTAAAGTTTTTATTGTGAATTGAATGAAAGTTTACAGGGCAGATCATCAGTTTTACATTCAACAAATCATACACCTTGTTTTATTACAATGATTATAATCCCCTCCATGTACCCTCATACATTGACAGAGAACTTCCAGAGGTTCAAGCCGGATTCAGAAGAGGCCATGGAACAAGGGACATCTTTGCTGATGTCCGATGAATCTTGGCTGAAAGCAGAGAATATCAGAAAGATGTTTACCTGTGCTTTATTAACTATGCAAAGGCTTTCAATTGTGTGCATCATGACAAACTATGGACAACATCGCGAAGTATGAATATCCCAGAACACTTAATTGTGCTCATGAGGAATCTGTACCTGGACTAAGAAGGAGTTGTTTGAACAGAATATGGAAACACTGAATGGTTTAAAATTAAGAAAGGTGTGCAACAAGGTTGTATGCTTTCACCATACTTATTCAATCTGTATGCTGATCAAATAATCCGAGAAGCTGATTTATATGAAGTGAAGAGGACTTAAAACATTTACTGATGAAGATCAAAGAGCACATGTTTGGTAAAGTGGAAGTTCAGAGAAAAAGAGGAAGACCCCCAACGAGATGGACTTACCAAGTGGCAGCATCGATGGACTCAAGTGTGGCAACAGCAGTGAGGTTGGCCCAGGATTGGGCAGTGTTTCATTCTGCTGTGCATGAGGTCGCTATGGGTCAGTACCAACTCGATGGCACCTAACAACAACAACAAAATGTACCCTCAGATAACAGTATTTCTCTCTATTCACTTTAGCTCTCTCTCTCTCTCTCTTTAAACACTTAGGCATATATAATAATTTACACCAAAATTTCTTATTTTTGCCCATAGCACATTTAACCAATTTTTAGGCTTAAAAAATTTCTCATCCACAATCCATTGTTCGTCTTCCCCTTATTTCCCCCCCCCCCACGTGCATGCAATACATAAAGGACATTTTCTGTTTTCCCTCTCTTTTCTTCTTTTTTAGTTCCCTCTCTCTTTTTCTCATCTTTTCTTTCTTTAGTATTAAGTAAGTAGACTAAGATTAGGGTTGAGGAGGCAACTGAAGAAATTGGAGATGAGGCATCACACTGGGCAATCTTGAAAAGTGGCCAGAAAAATCAGTATTGAAAATTTATAAGAAAAACATTAAAAGATAAGAATAGAAATTCGAGGGAGGTGAACTACAAGGCTAACAAAATTTTGATAGATGTGCCATAACAAAATGATGAAGATTTAGAGGAAAGTTTGTACATATGCTCAAAATATGTTGTATACAAGAGAATTCCTAATAGGCACAGTTTCCTCATAGGCACAGTGAATGTAACACTGATGATGAAAGCATATTCTGGCACTCAGATGTTATTCTCCATGAGAAAATGCACACCAAAGAGAACCTTGTGAATGTGATGAATGTGTAAAAGCTTTCTGGGTGGTTTCATCCCTTATCCTACATAACAGAATCCACAGTGGTGAGATTCTTTTGTGTGTGAAAAGTATGGAAAGGTCTCAGCCAGAGCTCTGCCCTAACCCAACACAAAAGAATCCAGTGTGGGGAAAACCCATATTCTTGCAATCAACACCACAAAGCCTTCATGGCAGCTCAGATCTTATTAAACACAGGATAATTCACATTGGAGAGACACTCTGTGAATGTGAAAACTGTGGGAAATCCTTTAGAAATAGTTCAGCCCTCATTGAATACCACTGAATTCATATTAGGGGAAAAGTATTTGAATGTTGCTAAGTCTTCAGTAATAGATTTGCCCTTTCTTAGCATAAAGAGATTCATATGGAGGGAAATCCTATGAGTACAGTGACTGTGGGAAAATCTTTAAGACCAGGAACTGTCTTATTATGCACCAGAAAATCCACACTGGGGAGAAACCTTATGAATGTAGTGACTGCGGCAAGACCTTCCAACATAGGCACTGCTTTAATCAGAGGCTACCCACTAGAGAGAAATGCTATGTATGTGCAGAATGTGGGAAGGCCTTTAGCAGGAGTTCTGACCTTACCAAATACAAAAGATTTTACATTGAAGAAAAGTCCTAACAGTGTGGAGTATGGGAAGGTTTTCAGCTGTAGCTCTGACCTTTCAATACATAAAATAATTCACACTGGGGAGAAACCAGTTGATTATAACCAGTGTGGGAAGGCTTTTGGTGGAAAGTCAGACCTTAATCAAGCACAAAATAATTCACAATGGGGAGAGGTCTTATGAATGTCAAGAGTATAGAAAAGCCTTCAGTTATAGCTCTGTCCTTGTTGTTGTTGTTAAGTGTTGTTGTTAAGTCCACAAGAAAATTTATACTGCAGAGAAACCCTCTGGGCGTAATGCATGTAGGCAGATTTTTCATTGGAGCTCAGAACTTAATGTGTGAAACCATATAAATGTGCAAAATGTAGGAACACCTTCGAATGAACTCAAATCTAAATGGGTATAAAAGAAGAAAAGTATATTAAGGAGAAACCCCAGAAGTATGAGAGTGAAAAAGGAAGAATTGATGATGATTCTTCTTGCTCCGTAAGTACTACCTTGCTGTTAGAAGGAAGCTTTTTAGAACAAAGTGTTACATTTCAACAGAAAATAATTTACTGCTTGAGAAGTAATTCCTGACATACTACTGGGCCATGAACATCATGTGACCATATGACTGTTGGCTATTGTTAGATCTACCAAATTTTCAAATTGGGTGGGCAGATTAACACTCAGTTATCCTGGTGTGGTGCTGTGGGTTAATGCACTAGACTGCAAAGTCACTTTGAGCTACAAGGTCAGCGGTTCAAGCTCACCAGTTGCTCCTTGGAAACCTTGCACAGGGTTGTTATGGGTTGGAACTGGCTTGATGACACTTAACAACATCATTCACATATGATAGAAATGTGCACTTGAGATCAAGCCCGGATTCTGCAGGGAACAAGTAAGTTATACAAACATAGCCCAAACCACCTATTTCTAATGCCCCTCTCTCAACTCACATATGTGGCTTTGTAGGCAGGTTCTAATAGACTAGGTAGTGGAGGAAGAAAAAACCTAGACCTGGTTTACGGATTATATGATTCATTGCTGAAAATAAAATATGAACTGCTGCCACACTCCAGATCAATTCAGCAGTGACCTTGGAAGGCAGTGGTGAAGGGAAATTCTCCAAATTGGGGGGCGGGGGGCTTCAAGCAGTATATCGGAACATTAGCACTAGTTGTTAAGTGCCATTGAGTCACTTCCAACTCATAGTGACCCTGTGGCCCTATGTAGGGTTTCCAAGGAGTGGCTGGAGGGTTTGAACCATCAACTTTGCAGTTCAAACTGATATTGTGGTCTAGTGCATTATCCTGCTGCACCACACCAGGACTCCGAACATCAGGACGCCGAACATTAACACTTAGTGTGAGGAAAAGTGGCCTGAGACAAGTATATTGATGTATTCCTGGGAAGTAGCTAATGGTTTAGGTGATTGGTTAGGAAGGATATTGGAGGCCTGGAGACAAGACTATCTGGGGATGACACACATGGGTGCGGGGGTGGTGGTGGTGGTTGGTTGTGTGTCGTCAAGTTGGTTCTTAATCATAGCAATCCTGTTCATAGTTTCTGAGGCTGTAAATCATTACAGGAACAGAAAACCTCATTTATCTGGTGTGGAGTGACTGGTAGATTCGAACTCCTGACCTTGTGGCTAGTAACTCAACACATAATCTGCTGCAATACCAGTGCTTCTTATACCTATGAGAGTGGGCATTGAGTGTGTAATCTTTGTTCCTCATATCAGTGACAAAATAAAGGAGAGGAGGCACTTCACTAGCACTTAACCGAGTAGACTAAGAGGGCCATCTAGTAGATGTCAAGCAGATCAGAGTCCTTGACCACGCCAGTCCTGGACAAGGGGCCCATGAATGGAGTAGCTGTGGTGAGGACTAGGCACTGGTCCCCTGAATGGACTACTGCTTACCAATGTTCATGTAGACATTGCTGCTGGTGGTGCTGAGTTTTCCCCCTGTATATAGTGTACAAGGACACTGAGCCCTTGCTATTAACTAACCATTTGGTAGCAGGCCGATCACATTGGGCCCTTTCTGTCTTGGAGTGGGCAAAGACTCATCCTTACAGGGACTTATATGTATTTCAGGCCTACTTTTACTGTTCCTGTCTATAGTGTCTCAGGTAGTCATAACTTCCAAGGGCTCAGTGTCTGATATACTGGCACGGGATCTTGCTTAACATTTCAGACCAAGGAATTCACTATAAGGTGAAAAATATGTTATAAAGGACACTTGATCATGGAATCTATTAGTCCTCCAATATTCTACATCACACTGAAAAGCAGGCTTTTTTCACTCCACTGTTTTGCAATAGTAATTAGAAAAAACTTTAAATTGCATGATCATACATTTAGGAAGAAAATGCTAGTGACTGAACTTTGGACTGGCTGAAAGAAAAGTCTGAAGGCAGGGAGACTTGCTAGAAAGCTCTTTGGAAGCAAAGACACAAATGAGTTCATAAGCTGGGGACTCAGGCAGGTGTTGATGAAATCTCTATAAGCCAACAGTTAAGAGTTGAAGGAGAAGTTTTAGGTGCATATATATATTGGAAGAAAATATTGAAAGTACTATGGACTGCCAGAAGAATAAATAGATCTGTTTTGGAAGAAGTGCAGCCATAATGTTCCTTGGAGGCCAGGATGGCCAAACTTCATCTCTCATTCTTTAGACATATTGTCAGAAGGGACCAGTCGCTGGAGGAGGATATCATGTTTGGTAAGGTTGAGGGTAAGAGAAAAAGAGGAAAACCCCCAATGAGATGGATTGGCAAAATGGCAGCATCAATGGGCTCAAGCAACAATTGTGAGGTTGGCCCAGGACCGGGCAGTGTTTCGTTCTGTTGTGCATAGGGTGTCTATGAATCAGTATGGACTCTATGGCACCTAACAACAGGAACAACCCTATACAGGGTCACTATGGGTTGGAATCAACTCGATGGCACTTAACAACAACAACAAATATATATAATATATATATGTATGTTGTTGTTGTTAAGTACCGTGGAGTTGATTCCGACTCATAGCGACCCTGTACAGGGTTTCTGAGGCTGTAAATCTTTAAGGGAGCAGAAAGCCTCATCTTTCTCCACGGAGAACTGCTGACTGTGAAATTAGCAGCCCAATTCATAACCACTATGCTACCAGAGCTCTCTTTCTTTCTTTCTCTGTCTGTCTCTGTCTCCCTCTCTCTCTATACACACACACACACACACACACACACACATACACTCCTGGTGTAGCACACAGGATTGTGAACCACAAGGTCAGCAATTCAAACCTACCAGCTGCTCCTCAGAAAAGTTATTCAGGGTCGCTACAAGTTGGAACTGACTGAACGGCACTTAACAACAACACACATGCACATATATATATTAAAATGACTAAATCTGTCCCTGTCAGTCATGTCTGACACACTTCCCATATGAGAGTCCTAAGGAAGCTAGCTATACACAAGAAATGATAGCCAGGCAGAATTAACCACAATACTTAATATTGATTGAGCACGTAGTAGATACCATATTAAACACATTACATGCAATAGCTTGCTTAATCCTCTATGGGGCAATGAGTAGAACTATTAAAAAATGATACTGGAATCTCACTCTAGGCTATCTAGATAATGAGCTAACTGGAACTGGGGGTCTTTCCTTCTCCTGGAAGGAGAGGCTGCATCTAAACTCACTTTCCCACAGAACTAGTGGTTTACCCACTCTAAGAGATGGGGCTACAACTTTCCACAGGATTCATGGTCTCCAGGTGCTGGGCAGCTGGCCCTCTTCAAACAAGTCCTAGAGATAGGTGATATCTAAATCTGCCTGCCAACCAAGTAGTCTGTTTATTTCTTCTGTGAAAGGTGGCATTTAAGTTTATCTTTCAGAGATGTAGAACAGTGAGGTCAGGACCAGAGCACATGTCAAATACAGCATGGCCTAGGCCCTGACTCACCTCACCCTGGGACTATGAGATGATCACAGGTCCGATTCGTCTTGTGGCTGACTCTTGGTTTCTAAGTTTCCCCAACAATTCTTATTTTTAAATTTTGTATTATGCAATTCTACAAAGAGCTCTGGTAGCATAGTGGATTACGAGTTGGACTGCTACCCACAATGTCAGTAGTTCAAACCAACCAATTGTTCTGTGGGAGAAAGATGAGACTTTCTGCTCCCTTAAAGAGTTACAGCTTGGGAAACCCTATACAGTTTTGCTTTGAGTCAGAACCGACTCCACAGCACACCATCACTACCATATGATGCTATGTAACTTATCCCAAGTCCTATGCACCACTTACTAGCAGCAAATTTTAAGTTCGAGACTATTATTTCTATTTTAGAGATGAGGAATCTGAAACAATGACGGGGTCACACAGCTAGTTAGTGGTACAGTTAGAACCTAGGCCATTCAATTCCTAGTCCATTATCTTTTAAATTTTCTCCAACTAGAGCTACCAATTCATTAGTAGCTGAATGAGTGTTCTGCCACTTATAAAAGTTCCCATGCAGAGATCTATCAAAATCTCAGTTTCAGCATGTAGCTTAGATTTAAGCTTCAGTGGTACCTTTTACTTTCTTTTAAGTCTTAGTCTCATGCTACCCTCTGTCTACTTGCATGGAGAAAATAAGGTGAGAAAAGGAAGGAAGCAAGATGGCTGGTCAATAGAGAAGACCCAAGCTTAGCTGTCCTACTCCTATGGGTCCAGAGGAGGGGAAAAACATGACAAAACATGAAAGATGATGACTTTGTGCCTTTCAGAACATTGTTTCCACCAGTAATCAGGACCTTGTTGATGTCCTTGAATTGGCCAATCAGATTAACCATGCTTCTGTCCTGGAAGAAGGTCCCTGGGTGGTGCAATAGGCTTATACTTACCAATTAACCTCAAGGTTTGTGGTTTGAACTCAATCCAGTAGCCCTGTGGAAGAAATCTTTCCATAAAGATTCTAGCCAAGAAAACCCTATGGAGCACAGCTCTATTCTGTATAGCACATGGGGTCGCCATGAGCTGGAATCGACTTGAAAACAATGGATTTGAGGTTTAGTTTTTCTATCCTGGAAGGAAGGATGCAATGGTTAAGTTGCTAGCTGAAAGCTCAGTGGTTCGAATCAGATCCCAGCTGCTCTGCAGGAGAAAGATGTGGCAGTCGGCTTCCATAAAGATTACAGTGTTGGAAACCCTGTGGGACAGTTCTCCTCAGTTCTACTCACAGGGCCACTGTGACTCAGAATAGATTTGACAGCAGCCAGTCTTTGAGGTTTTATCTCCCTGTCCCTGAAGAAAGAGAAGCTAGAAAAGGATGGGTGGATGTAGATGTAGGCCTGGTATAGACAGAACAGTTGAACATTTCCCTCCTCCTTTCAACCCACTGGAGTTAGTTTCTAAGCATATGCTCAGTCATCCTATAATGTTAAGTTTTATTACACCTTTTCTCATCTCTTTGGTTTTCCTCTGCCAATTAAGCTGGCTTTGAAAGTGTAGAAAGGTTAGATACTATTATCATAAGCTCAACCCAGGAAGTAGACCGAAATGTCTATGTGAGTCAAATAATACTATATTTATATTTAACTGATACAAGAAAAGCTAATGCTATTCTTCAGATCCCTTTATTATTAGTTTACAGACTTTTCCAATAAGCTTTCTTCTGTTTCCCAGCCACAGAACAGAATCATTGGTATCCAAAACTAACCCCTGCCTAGATAGTATGCTTTGGAATTAATGTAGATGGGATTCTTGTCCCCTGACCCTCCCTTTTCCCAACAGTACCTTAGCGTAGTGGTTACAAGTTGGGCTGCCAACCTCAAGGTCAGCAGTTCGAAACTACCAGCTGTTCCATGGGAGAAAGATGAGACGTTGTGCTCCTGTAAAGATTTACAGCCTTGGAAATCCTGTGCAGGGTCACTAACCGACTTCACAGTACTTAACAACAACAACAACAACAACAACAACAACAACAAGATACCCTCCTACATGTTCAATACCAGTGTGACTCAAAGTGACTTACAGGCCTGTCCCAATTCAGACACAGTCACCTGTCCCTTTTCAAGCACATGAAGGCCATCAGCAAGACTGCCCCTTCAGGGAACATTGTTCTGTGTCAGGACAGTCACTGGCTCAAGCTCACGAAATCGTCTCAGAGTGGGCTCTACTTTATTCCAGGAGCTCAGAGGGCTCTGGAGGCTATAAAGGACTCAGCCCTGCCGAGTCATCTTGATCTTCCTTATTGGAGTTCCTGAAGCGGTTGCTATCAGCTTGTCGCCTCTGACAGCAGGTCTCTGGGGAGAGGGACAGGAAAGGGTGGGAACTGTC
Organism: Chrysochloris asiatica; assembly: GCF_000296735.1. NCBI lineage: Eukaryota > Metazoa > Chordata > Mammalia > Afrosoricida > Chrysochloridae > Chrysochloris > Chrysochloris asiatica. The sequence continues at coordinate 1,189,566 of NW_006408731.1, read as the reverse complement.
TAGAATGTGATCACAACCACACTCAGGGGTGGACTGGTAAGAGTGTGCATCAATGAGGCTTCTCTAAGTGATAAGGCCAGGGACGTCATAAAGGAAAAGATTCCAGGGTATACCCAGAGGGCAGTGGGGGAAATCCACAAATAAAACTTGGCCTCCAGCCGGGGAACTTAAGTGTAACAGTGGAACAGAGGCTGAGACCATGGATGTTCACCCCCACTTCATTGCTCGGTGACTTACACACATAACCTATAGTGGGATGAGTTTCAGGATATTAAATTTGGGCTCCCCTCTCCGTCCTCACTGTCCTAGGAAAAATGGTACTGAAAAGTTGTCTTGGTGAGTATGAAAAGGGGGAAGGAGGGGGAAGAACTACTAGAGAGTGGGTGGGGAACGCCATCTTCTGGGGAAGGGCTGTAATTAATTACAAGTTTGTTGTTTCCACCAGCTCTTAAAGGATCAAAGAAGGAAACACTGTCCTTTACCATGGAACCGACTCCACGGCACTTAAGAACAACGACCATGAAAATTGGAATCCATGGAGGAAGAATGAACAGTGATCAGGCCATCCCGAATCTGATCCCTTAATAAATTCTGCCAGAGTTATTGGACTGAAGTGTTCCTGATTTTGATGAATGCTTTTTAAACTGCGAACGAAGAGCAATAACTTATTGTCTGAATGCAGAGCTTCCTGGGATGTTATCGTTCTGGAAGGGACCGGAGGAGGTCGGCTTCCTTCGAAGAACCACGGTGGCGGTTGCAGAGATCCGGAACAGTTAGTCCTTATTGCAAAGTGATCAACAGTGCTGATCAGAATGTGAAGACTCATTTTTCAATATCGCCACCTAGTGACACTAATAAGGAACAGCAGTAGCGGACTTCAACACCAAAGTTCTCTTGGTTGAGTGTGCAAACTAATACAACGTGTACGCACTTTTGGAATGTGAAATTTGGAAATCATCTGTAGCGCAATGAGCCCTAGTTAGATACCCTGAACGTTCTGCTAATACCTAAATGTGGGTTGATTAATTAATGGGAAAATACAAATAAAGAAAATCAAATGGGCCATATTTGTATTCAGAATTCGTGTAATATTTACCAGCAAGAGAAAGTGATCAAAGAGGCATGGAATAGCAAAGAGGGATTTTTTTCTTCTGCGGTTTCAGCTGATCTTAAATAATGTAAAAAGTGGCCCATAGCTTTCATGAATATGAGACCACTGTAAATGGTACACTTAAAATTTTAAGATAAATGTTATCTTCAAATAGGTTAGGAGTCCTGGTGTGGCATTGTGGGTTAATGCACTGGACTACAAAATACTGGAAAGGTGGCTTGTTGTTGTTAAGTGCCGTCGAGTAGATTCCGACCCATAGCGTCCCTGTATAGGGTTTCCAAGGAGCAGCTGGTGAGCTTGAACCACCAACCTTGCAGTTCAAACTGACTTTGCAGTCTGACGCATTAATAGCCAGAGCGGCACACCAGGACTCCCCGAAAGTTGGCTTAGTGACTATTAAAAGGGAAAAGAAAATGAACTAAGAGTGCGTGGGTGGGGAACGCTCTCTTAGTTCACTTGGTTTGAACTAAGTGGGTGGGTGGGTTGAACAGCAAAGTCAGAGGTTTAAGCTCACCAGCTGCTCCTCGAAAATCCTATGTAGGGTAGCTATGAATCGGAACCGACTCAACGGTACCTAACAAGAAGAGAGGTTAATGTTATACTGTTTTTGAAAGGATTTCCTTTGATGATACACTTACCTTAAAACAGAAGCACTCTAATTTCCCTTGAATCCTCAACACCAAAGAAAAATCCATGGTTTTATTAATTAGTGATAATAGTGTTTTTAAAGAAGGATCTACTATTTGACAAATGACAAATAGCTAATATTCTCTCTTACAAAAGGATTTTAGAATTTAACATTGAGTTGCCTTTGTTTAATAGAACTTAAAGACCAGAAATAACTTCACATCAGTTCAGGCCAGGTTTTGATACCAATGGAGTTATGAAAATTTGTTTAAGTTCTTTAGATAAAAAATAGAGAATAAGGGATCACCAACCTATATTCTTTATTTCTAGACGTTCTATTTGCTTATTAGACAAAAAAGATTATGCCACCCAGAAATTCTCAGAAGACAGGTGACAGCCTTGAAAACCTCACGGAGCAATTCTACTCTGGACACCTGGAGTTGCTCTAAGTTCAAATCTATTGACCTCAATGAACAACAGCAGCAGTAAGTAGTTAATTCAACCAGGAATAAGTGAGATGCCTGTTTCCCTATATTCATGACAATATGTTCTCAAATGTAAAAAAAAAAAAAAAAATTACATAGCCAATCTGAGGTAAAACAGGCACACATTTGTAGTTTTTAAAATAGCCTTAAATATTTTAATTTTTTCCTGGACTGTAAGAATGAAAAATGACACCAAATCCAAGAATTCCTGGATTGTAAGAATTAAAAATGACACCAAATCCAGTAATGTCAGAAGTAACAATTCTACAAAAGTTCATTTGTTATTTTTCTTAAATATTATCAATGTTTTAGAGAATACTTCTCTGTTTTATACTTATTGTTGTTGTTAGGTGCCATCGAGTCAGTACCTACTCATAGCGACCTTATGCACAGTAGGACAAAACACTGCCCGATCCTGGGCCAAACTCACTATTGTTACCACACTTGAGTCAATTGATGCTGCCACTTTGCTACATACTAAGATACTCTTTGTTTTTAATAATTCAGATACTATCCTCATAATTTTCCTTTCCTCCTTTTTTTTCTACCCGTCCTCTATCACTCCTTCTCTTCTTCTTTGCTTTCCTTCCAAACTCTCTTCCTTCCTTTTCTTTCTTCACTTATAATCTCAGATTTCTTCCCAGGTTAATAGTTAGATCTTCTTCATTTTTGAAAACGCTTTCTGCATATTTTAGGATATAGATGAACATTAACCTATTGATGAGCATTAAACTAATTTCTAGTTTTTGTTGCTACAATATTAGAGTAACGTTTTTGCATGCATATCTTTTTGTGCATGAATAAGGCTGTTTCTACAAATAAATTTTGCAAATGCAGTGCTGGGTTGAAAGGTTTGTTGTTATTACAATAGAACAATAGAATTACCCTTGAGGGGTTTGTTGGTTGTAGTTTTTTTTTTTTTTTTTGCTTTAAAGAACACAAAGTTATTTTTTCACATTTCTGGAGGCTAAATTCTCATCCCAACATTTGTCTGTCAGTTTGTCATACTGTGCTGGCTTGTGAATTATTGTAAGGCTGGAAGCTATGTCATTGATATTTTAAATACTAGCAGGGTCACCCATGATGGACAGGTTTCAGCTGATCTTCCAGACTAAGAAAGACTATGAAGAAGCAGAGGCAGACTACTTCTGAATGGTAAGTCACTGAAAACCTTATGAATAGCAATGGGGCTCTGCCAGAAAAAGTGCTGGCAAATGAGTCCCTCAGATCTATGGCTATAGAGTTGACCTTAATTATGTGGATGGAGTTAAACTTTCAAAGACCTTCTTCATTTGCTGATGGGGCACAAGTCAAAATGAGAAGAAACAGCTGCAAACATCCATTAACAATTGGAATGTGGAATGTACAGAGTATAAATCTGGGAGAATTGGAAATTGTCAAAACTGAAATGGAACATACAAAGTTCCATATCCTAGGCATTAGTGAGCTGAAATGGACTGGTATTGGCCCTTTTGAATCTATCAGTCATGTGTTTTACTTTGCCAGGAACGATAAATTGAAGATGAATAGCATCACATTCATCATCGAAAAGAACATTTCAAGATCTAACTTGAAGTACAATTCTGTCTGTGATAGAATAATATGCATAAGCCCATGAGAAAGACCAGTTTATACCACTATTATTCAGATTTATGCACCAACCACTAAAGCCAATGATGATGGAATGGAAGAATTCTATTAACTTCTTCAATCTGAAATTAAATTAAAAACATGCTATCAAGATGCATTGATAATTACTGGTGATTGGAATGTGAACACTGGAAACAAAGAGGTAGGACCAGTAGTTGGAAAATATGGCTTTGGTGATAGAAATGATGCTAGAGATCGCATGATAGAATTTTGCAAGACCAATGCCTTATTCATTGCAAATACTTTTTTTTCAACTACATGAAAGGTGATGAAAGAATACAACCTGGCGCCCATCTATCCTAATTTTAAACCACTCCATATCCCTTTATTCTGTTCAAATGATTGCCTCTTGGTCTATGTACAGGGTCCTCATGAGCACAATTCAGTGTTCCGGAATACTTAATTCTCCTCAGTGTTGTCCATAGCTTGTCATGATCCACACAGTCCAAAACCTTTGTGTAGTTAGTAAAGCACAGGTAAATATCTTTCTTGTATTCTACTGCTTTCGGCCAAGATCCATCTGACATCAACAATTATATTCCTTGCTACACCAGACTAAACCTCTGGCAGCATCCTGTGAATGTACTTCTGCAGCTGTTTTTGAATTATCTTTATCAAAATTTTACTTGCATGTAATATTAATGGTATTGTCTGATGATATCTGCGTTCTATTGAGTCACCTCTCTTTGGAATGGGCATAAATATAGATCTCATCCAATCAGTTTTCCAGGTAGCTGTCTTCTAAATTTCTTGGCATAGATGAATAAGTACCTCCAGTGCTGCCTCAGTTTGTTGAAAGATTTAAATTTGTATTCCATCAATTCCTGTAGCCTTGTTCTTTGCTAGTGCCTTCAGTGCAGTTTGGACGTCTTCCTTCAGTATCATTGGCTCTTGATCATATGCTACTTCTTGAAATGGTTGAACATTTTGTTTTGGTACCATGTGTTTGTGTATTTCTTCCATTTTCTTTTGACGCCTCTGCATCATTCAATATTTTGCCCATAGAATCTTCAATATAGTAAGTCCTAGGTACAATCCCAAAAGACTTCAAGGCAGACATGCAAATAGATACTTGTATACCAGTGTTCAATGCAGAGTTATTCTCAATAGCCAAAAGGTCCTAAGTGTCCATCATTAGATGAATGTTGTTGTTGTTAGGTGTATTTGAGTCAGTTCCGACTCATAGTGCCTGTATGAACAACATAACAAATCACTGCCTGGTCCTGCACCATCCTCACAATCATTGTTAAACTTGAGCCCACTGCTGCTGCCACTGTGTCAATCCATCTCACTGGGGGTCTTCCACTTTTTCACTGACTCTCCACTTTTCCAAGTATGATGTTCCTCTTCAGGGACTGATGCCTCCTGATAATTTGTCCAAAGTACAAGAGACAAAGTTTCGGCAGCCTCACTTCTAAGGAGCATTCTGGCTGCACTTCTTCCAAGACAGATTTGCTTGTTCTTCTAACAGTCCATGGTACTTTCAGTATTCTTCTCCAGCACCATAACTCAAATGCTTCAATTCTTCTTCACTTTTCTTTATTCACTGTCTACCTTTCACATGCATATAACGCTACTGAAAATACAATGGCTTAGAGTTAGGCATACCTTAGTTCTCAAACTGACACCTTTGCTCTTGAACAGTTTAAATGGGTTTTGTGCAGCACATTTGCTTAATGCAATATGTCATTTGATTTATTGACTGCTGCTTCCATGAATATTGGTAGTGAATTCAAGAAAAATGAAGTCTTTGATAACTTCAATCCTTTCATTATTTATCATGATGCTATTTATTGGTCTAGTGGTGAGGAGCTTTGTTTTCTTGCCATTGAGGTGCAACCCATACTTAAGGCTGTGGTCTTTGAGCTTCATCAGTAAATATTTTAAGTCCTGTTTGTTTTCAGCAAGTAAGGTTGTGTCATCTGCATATTGCAGGTTGTTAATGAGTCTTCCTCCAATCTTGGTGCTATGTTCTTCTTCATATAATCCAGATTCTCGAATAATTTGCTTAGTGTACAGTTTGAATAAGTATTGTGAAAGAATACAACCATGGCACACACCTTTCCTAATTTTAAACCACTCCATGTCTCTTTGTTCTGTTCGAATGACTGTCTCTTGGCCTATGTACAGGTTCCTCATGAGCGCAATTAAGTGTTTAGGAATACTCATTCTTGGCAGTGTTGTCTATAGCTTGTCATGAGTCACACAGTTGAAAGTCTTTGCATAGTCAATAAATCACAGGTAAACATCTTTTTGGTATTCTCTGCTTCCAGTCAAGATTCATCTGACATCAGCAGTGATAGTCCTCTTTCTATGTCTTTGTCTGAATCTAGCTTGAACCTCTAGCAGTTCCCTGTCAGTGTACTGTTGCAGTTGCTTTTGAATTATTTTTACCAACATTTTAGTTGAATGTGATAGTAAAGATATTGTCTGATGATTCTGAATTCCACTGGGTCACTTCTCTTTGGAATGGGCATAGATGTGGATCTCTTCTAAACAGTTGGCCAGTTAGCTGTCTTCCAAATTTCTTGGCACAGATGAGTGAGTGCCTCCAGTGCTGCATTAGTTTGTTGAAAGATTTCAGTTTGTAGTCTATCAATTTCCAGAGTCTTGTTCTTTGCCAGTGCCTTCAGTGCACTTTGAGCCTCTTCCTTCGTATTAAGCTCTTGATCATATACTGTTTCTTGAAATGGTAGAATATCATCTATTTCTTTTTGGTACAATGACTGTCTACCTTCTTTTGATGATTTCTGCATCATTCAATATTTTCCCCATGGTATCCTTCAATATTAACTAGTCGAGGCTTAAATGTTTTCTTCAGTTTCCTCAGCTTGAGAAATGCTAAGTGTTCTTTTCCATTTTGGTTTTCTAACTCCATGTCTTTGCATATTTCATTATAATACCTGACTTTGCCATCTCATGCTGCCCTTTGAAAATTTCTGTTCAGCTCTTGTACTTCCTCACTTCTTCCATTTGCTTTAGCATCTCTACGCTGGAGAGCAAGTTTCAGAGTCTCTTTGTACATCCATTTTAGTCTTTTACTTCTATCTTGTCTTCTTATTGACCTTTTGCTTTCGTCCTGTGTTATGTTCTTGATGTCCTCCTACAACTCTTCTGGTGTTCAGTCACTAGTGTCTAATGCATCAAATTTGTTCTTGAGATGATCTCTAAATTCAGGTGGAATATGTTCAAAGTCAAATTTTGGCTCTTGTGTGCTTGTTATAATTTCCTCAGCTTCAGCCTGAACTTGCATATGAGCAATTGATGGTCTGCTCTGCAGTCTGTTCCTGGCCTTGTTTTGGCTGATGATACTGAGGTTTTCCACCGTCTCTTCCCACAGATGTAGTCAATTTGATTTCTGTGTATGTCGTCTGGTGAGGTCCATGTGCATAGTCATCTTTTATGTTATTTTAAAAAAGGTATTTGCAATGAACAAGCCATTGGTCTTGCAAAATTCTATCACACAATTTCCAGCATTGTTTCTATCACCAAGGCTATCTTTTCCAACTACTGATCCTTCTTTGCTTCCAACCTTTGCATTCTAATCACCAGCAATTATCAGTACATCTTGACTGCATGTTTGATCAGTTTCAGACTGAAGATGTTGGTAGAATTCTTCAATTTCATCATCTCTGGCTTTAATGGTTAATATGTAAATTTGAATAATAGTGGTATTAATTGGCCTTCCTTGTGGGCATATGGATAGTATGCTATCACAGATAGCATTATACTTCAAGGTCAATCTTGAAATGTTCTTTTTGATGGTGAATGCAATGCCATTCCTCTTCAGTTTGTAATTGTAAATCATACATAGCAAACTGTAAGATTATCTGATTCAAAATGGCCAATACCAGTACATTTCAGTTCACTAATGCCTAGAATATTAATCTTTACATGTTCCGTTTCATTTTTTACAACTTCCGACTTTCCTAGATACATACTTGTACATTCCATGTTTTTATTATTGATGGATGTATATGGTTGTTTCTCTTCATTGTGAGTTGTGCTCCATTAACAAATGAAGGTCCTTAAAGCTTTACTCCATTTGCATCATCCCAGCCAACTCTACTTTGAGGAGGCAGCTCTTTCCCATTCACATTTTGCATGCCTTACAACCTGTGGGGCTCATCTTCTGGCACTACATCTGACACTATATATTCTGGTATTCTTCATCATGTTTCAATATTCAAAATTCTGATTCTATCTGACAGTTTTCCACTGCTCTTCATAAGGTTTTCAATGATGAAATAGTAGGAAGTAGTTCATCTCTGCTTGTTTCTATTCTGTCTTAGTCTGAAAGCTTAAACCTGTCCACCTTGGATGTACCCTGATGGTATTTAAAATACCAGTGGCATAGCTCCAGTATCACAACAACATGTAAGCCACCACAATCCTACAAATTGACAGACTAGTGGTGGAATGGATGAATTGGTAAACAAAATATGATACATACATACAGTGGAATTCTACTCAGTAAGAGAAATAAAGTCTTGATTCATGCTATAATATGGATGGAGCCTAAAGATAGCATGCAGAGTGAAATAAGTCAATAAAAAGTATTGCATGACCTCATTTATATAAAAAGACAAGAACAGGCAAATATATAGAGACCAAAGATTTTTAGTGGTTACCAGAAGCAAGAGAAAGGGGGAAATCATGAGTGTTGTTGCTTATGGAATACTGAATTTCAGAATCTGGTGACAGGAAAATGACATTAATTAAGGCTAGAGTTACATAGCAATTAACAATTGCTATCAATAAAATTGTGAACCTGGAAAAGTTGAATAGGCCAAGATTGTACTGTAGACATATTTCCAGTAGCAACAACAAAAAGAGTAACTGCTGAGGCTACTTATGTGTGACCAAACACCTCTTGGGACTTGGTTCCTTTGTTTGGAGTTTAGGGTTATTGTTTCATGGATCATCTCAGTTAATATGTTCTACCTCCTAATTTTTGCATAATGCCTTTTTGTTTTTAAGTGCTATTGAGTCATTCTGACTCATAGAGATCCTATGTACAACAGGAAAGAACCACTGCACCATTCTCCCAATTATTGCTATGTTTATTGTTGCAGCCACTGTCCTCTTTTTGATGATCTTCTATGTTACCAAGCAAATCTGCCAGGCAAAGTGATACGTTTGCTTTATGGCACTTTAAAGAGATCTTTTGCAGCAGATTTTCCCAATGAAGTTTTTCTTCAGGGACTGTTCCCTTCTAATAACATCTACAAAGTGCATATGACAAAATCTCACCAACCTCATTTCTAAGGAGCATTTTGACTTTGCTTTTCCAAGACAAATCTCTTCATTCTTTTGGTAGTCCATGACATATTTAATATTATTTGCCAACACCATAATTCAAATGCATCGATTCTTCTTTGGTCTTCCTTATACACTGTCCAACTTTGAATAGGAAGAGATTGAAAATAGTGTGGCTTGGGTCAGGTGCACCTTAGTCTTCAAAGTGCTATCTTTGTTTTTTAATACTTTAATGAGATCTTTTTGTAGCAAATTGGCCCGATGTAGTACATCTTTTTGTTTATTTATTTTTATTTAATATTTTTTATTGTGAATTGGGTGAAGGTTTACAGAGCAAATGATCAGTTTTACATACACCAAATAATATACTTTTCTTCATTACAATGATTGCAATCCACTCCATGTACCGTCTGTTAACAGTATTTACTTGTATTCACTCCTGTTACCTTCATCTTTCCTCTGCCAACCTTCCTCTTATTGTATATTGCCTGCCCTGTGACCCATGTTAACATGTGTCTACCCTCTAGCCTGTGAATAATTCCACTCCCTCTCAATCATCATCATCGTTGTTGTTAGGTGCCATCGAATTGGTACTGACCCATAGTGACCTTATGCACAGCAGAATGAAACACTGCCCAATCCTGGGCCAACCTCACTACTGTTGCCACGCTTGAGTCTATTGATACTGCCACTTGGCCAATCCATCTCATTGGGGGGTCTTCCTCTTTTTCTCTGACCCTCCACCTTATCAAACATGATATCCTTCTCCAGTGACTGGTCCCTCCTGACAATATGTCCAAAGTATGAGAGATGAAGTGGCCATCTTGGCCTCCAAGGAACACTCTGGTTGCACTTCTTCCAAAATGGAACTATTGGTTCTTTTGGCAGCCCATGGCACTTTCAATATTCTCCTCCAAGACCATAACTCAAAAGCATCAGTTCTCCTACGGTGTTCCTTATTCACTGTCCAGCTTTCCCATGCATATGAGGTTATTGAAAATACCATGACTAGGGTCAGGTACACCTTAGTCCTCAAGCTGACATCTTTGCTCTTCAACACTTTAAAAAGGTCTTGTTCAGCAGATTTGCCTGATGCAATACATCGTTTAATTTCTTGACTGCTGCTTCCATGAGTGTTGATAGTTGATCCAAGAAGAATGAAGTCCTTGACAACGTCAATCTTTTTTTATAAGAATGTTGTTTATTGGTCCAGTGATGATGATTTTTGTTTTCTTTACATTGAGATGTAATCCATACAGAAGGCTGTGCTCTTTGATCTTCATCAGTAAATGTTTTAAGCCCTCTTCACTTTCAGCAAGCAAGGTTGTATCATCTGTGTATCTCAGGTTGTTAATGAGTCTTTCTCCAATCCTGATGCCACGTTTTTCTTCATAGAACCCAGCTTCTCAGATTATTTGCTCAGCATACAGGTTGAATAAGTATGAAAGAATACAACCTTGTTGCACACCTCAATCATCATAGGATGTTTCTTTTATCAGGAAAACCTTTCCTTAACTTTTTGCAACATTGGTCTCACATGATATTTGTCTTTTTGTAATTGATTTTATTTAACTTAGCATAATGTACTCCAGGTGCATCCATGTTGTGAGGGTTTTTTTTTTCTTCCCTTTAAAAAATTATTTATTTATTTTGTACTGTGAACTGAGTGATAGTTTACGTGGGAGAATACTGGCTTTATTTACACCATCCTTTCATTGCAATGATTACAATCTCCTTCATGCATCATCACTTAACAGTATTTGATTCCAATCCCTCTGCTTTTCTTTTCTTTTTTGGGGGGCGGGGGTGGGGAGATGTATTCAAATACACTCAGGAATATATAATAATTTAAACAACGAAAAGGCATATTCTGGAAGCCTGCCTTCTGGTCACCAGCTCTCAGTCCCTCTCTTTACATGAGTCTAGAGTCCTCAGCTGCTACCTCTCTCCATGTCCCCGTCTCTGCCTCCATCTCTGGTGTTGCTGCTTCTCTAGATAAGGTCACACATTCCACTTGTGCTCTTTTCCCTTGATGGTCCTAGGGTCCTATGTTTCTGAACTGTAAGATTAACTGCTCCCCCATTTTTGTTACAAAACTTCTTCCCTTACAGTTGTGACAGTCGCAGTTAGTCATGATAACAATTACTCACTATGAAACATGGTTGAACTCAGCCCTTGCTTCATTGCTGCCTTTCCCTCTGTGGTAAGGTGTTTGCAGATTCATCAATGTTGTGTAGTATTCCATTGTGTGTATTTATCAAAGTTTGTTTAGCTATTCTTCCGTTGATGGTAATTTAGGCTGTCTCCATCTTTTTGTTGTGTCTCTAGTTGATAGCATATTGAAGGATCCTCTGTCTTATCCATTCTACTACCCTTTGTCTCTTGACTGCTGCATTTAAATTCATTTAAATTTAGTATAATTATCAACAGGTATGAATTAATTGCTATTATTTTCCTGTGTGTTTTTTTTGTGGTGCTGCTCGTTTCTTTGTTTCACATAATATTCTGCACTGAGTTAATTTTATTTGTGGGGTTTCTTTTCATTTCTGTTTTGTTAATATTTACTAAATCTTTCTGATTTTCCTCTTTTTTATTTTTATGTAAGGCATATTAACTTTCTTTGGGATTATCCTGTAATTAACTAATTTTCCCAGCTTAAAGTAGTTTGTTGTATCTTAAAATCTACTTAACATCTTCACCATTTGGAATCTACACTATTTCTTTGCTTTGTAGTTTACTTCATTATAAATTAATACCTCTAGTCCCCTATTTTCAGTCTTGTAGGTTTGTTTTACTTTAAATAATTCTATATCTGGAATGAGTTCTGAGTGGAGTTATCATATATATTAATCTCAGGCTGTTACTTAATACTATTTGTTCTCAGTTGAAAGAACACCCTTTAGTTTTTTTTGTAAAATTGCTCTAGCTATTACACACTTCTCTACTTTCTCTTTACCTGGAAATGTCCTATTTGAAAGATAGTCATCATATTTGAGGGACAGCTTTGCTGGGTGTATGATACTTGGTTGGCAATTTTTTCTTCGAGACTTATCCTATTATGTCATCCCATTGTTTCTTGCTTACATGGTTTCTACTGAGAAATCAAAGCTTAGTCTTATTGGTTCTCCTTTGTAGGTAGCTTTCTGTTTTTTTTTCTGAGTTGCTCTCTGGATTCTTTCCTTGTCTTTGGTTTTTGGAAAGTTTGATTATCATATGTCTTGGTGATTTTCTTTTAGGATCTATCTTGTTTGGATTTCATTCAGCTTCTCGTATGCTTATCTCATCTTTCATGATTTTAGGCAAGTTTTTTTCCCCCAACAACTCTTTGACAATTTTCTCTGTCTTTTTTTTTCTCTCTCTTCCTGTTCTGGAATTCGAATCACCTATAAGTTATTCCTCTTCATGGTATCTCACATAACTCTTAGACTTTCTTTGGATTTTTCATTCTTTGTTTCTGATTGTTCTTTTGCATACTAGTATTGAGAAATTTGTCTTCGAGCTCACTAATTTGGGCATCCATTACTTTGAATCTTCTCCTGTGCCCTTTCAATGTATTGTCCATTACTTAGTATTAAACTTCTGGATTTCTAATTGCAGCCTCTGTATTGTTTTAAACTTTGCATTGCTTTTGTCTATTTGGTTTTATAGTATTTTTCTTGGATTTGTCTAGATTTTTCTTTGTCTTTTTTCCTTTCCTTGATCTTTCTGTCAATCCTGTGAAGGTACCCAAATATCATTCTTTTGAATTATTTCTCAGTTAGTTCATTACCTTTTTTTTCCTCTGAAAAGTTTGTCTGTTTTAATAGAATTGAACAGTTGATTGTTTTCCCACCATAATGAAAATGAACATTTAAACATTACTACCCTTGATATATCAAACGGAATCCCAGGAATGTAAGAAAGTCTGACTTGGAAATAGCATGTAGAAAAAGATTGTATTAGCAAATACATTTTTTACTTTTTCGTATAAGTATCCACTGAAATCTATTTGTTAGCATCACTGCTGGCTTTAAATGAGGTTTTTTTTTTTTTTTTTTTTCCCTTCCAGAGAGAATGCAGAATGGCAGTCTTATCTTATTTCCATTACCTTTTATCCCTCGGAAACATTTTATGATTCTGCACTTGGTTATTTGTCTGAGTCATTCTCTCTTGTTTCTTTGTGTGAGCTAAGATTTGTCTCTGGGACATATTTGTATGATGTTGTCATATTTGTATTTAATTGATGATTGTACATGGATGTATTCTTAGGCTTTCACCAGCTGTCTCTGGTTGGTGTAGTTAGAAAATGGATGTGTGTGCCCCTTTCTCTATTCACCGTTCATGCAACTCAGTTTAGGGTGGATTTGATTGGTGTTGGCTGCTGTCTATCTTTGATTAGATGATATAAGTGCTGGTATTGGCTCCCAGTGGGTGGAGTTACAGAGTGTACGGTTGTGGCTAGACTGTATAGACATAGTTGCTGTCTTCTGTTAGCTGGAAAGAGGAGACTTCCTCCCCCCTACTATATGCCCAAGAAAACAAAACTGAATAAACAATTAAGCAATAACAATGAAAAGAGAAAACAATAAAGGAGAAAAAAAGAACTAAAACAAGCAACCAGAAACAAAGAATATGATATCTAAAAAGAGAAAAGAGGGACAGGAAGATGGAGCTATAGAAGAAAAAAATAAGAGAGAAAAATAAAAGGAAGAAATAAACACATACACACACAGAAAGAGAGAAAACACATCAACTTAGAAACACCCAGGATAGGGAAGATACAAAGAGAAAGAGAGTAGAGCATAGGAAAGAAAGATCAAAAGGGGCAGGGGGAAGAAGAAGAAAGAAAAAGAAGAAAGAAGAAAGAAGAAAGAAGAAGAAGAAGAAGAAGAAGAAATGAGAACAGAAGAAAAGAAGGAAAAGCAAAAGCAGAGATAGGATAAAATTAAAGGAAATGGAAATAGAAGAAAGAAAGAAAGAATAAACAAACAAAAACAATGAAAGGAAAACCCAAACCAAAAAAGCCAGTGCACCTATTGGATTCCGGGAGGAGAACACTCTGGGGGGATCTGCCAGACAAGGAGATCACAAGACAAGTGTGGGAGGAATGTGATAGCAGGGTTTCTGAGGTGTTATCTATGTTCAGGGTGCTAAATCTGTAAGTAATTCACGGAGGCCCTTGATGGAGCTGGTTTCTATGTCTGTTAGGACCACAGGGCAGCTGGGGGCAGGGTGACTTGCTATGAGGGTTTCTGGAGTCCTGGTGTGACACTGTGGGTTAATGTGCTGGACTGCAAGGTCAGTTTGAACTGCAACGTTGGCAGTTCAAGCTCCTCAGCCGCTCCTCAGAGACCTTATACAGGGTCACTATGAGTAAGAACCAACTCAATGACACTTGACAACAACAACAGCAATGCTGGTCTGGTGATTCGCTGGGTTCTACAGGGCCTGAGTCTGCCCGAATCCAGGCACCAAAGTGGCACAGCCAACCACTGCCTCACACTGGCCTGGCTCAACCACAAGTTTCCAAACTCTCAGAAATCGGCATCTGCATTGGGAGTATGTAAGGATGGGAAATTGCCACAACTCTGGTCACCAGGGAATCATGGAGAAAAAGAAGGAATCACACCTTTCCCATTGCCTGTGTGAACCTGCTCTGACAGTTCACCTTCTGTTTCCAAAGCTGCTCACAAAAGTTCAAGATGGTCATGCTGTGTTTGGTCTACAGTCAATATTCCTTTCTTGTCATCCTTGTTCAGTGTTCAGTTTCTCCTCCCAGCAAGCACTCAATCCTTTCCTCTGAAGTTCAAGGTTCCAGGATTTTCATCTGTGTCTGCTTCATTTGGTCTTGTATTGTTATTGTAGAGGGTCTATGAAGTGCATATGCTTAGTAGGCCATCTTGTTGAAGTCCCTTCTTTTGATTTCTTGATTGGGTGTTGATTGTGGATCCAAGTAAAATGAAATCTTTGGCAACTTCAATGTTTCCTTTGTTTCTCATAATGTTGCATAGTGCTCCAGTTGTAAGGATTTTTTGTTTTCTTTATGTTGATTAATTATACAATCCATACTGAAGAATTCAGTATGCTCTTTGATTTATACCACGTCAAGGCAACAATTTTGGCATCCTCAAAGGACTCAAATAATATTTCTTTGGGAACAAAAAGATGTCCGAAGGGGCAAGATCAGGGTAGACAGGGTAAAAATTTCCAATGAAATTTTCATATGATAGTCCTTATTGACCTTAAAGAATGAGCAGTTCTATTGTGATGAAAAAGAATTTATTGGCACAACTTTCTTGACCTTTTTCTCACCAATGCAGTTTTCAATTTTCTTCAGATTTCTTCCCAATATTCCCCCAGTGAGCATCCTGTGACCTTTGAGATAACCTATTAAGATCATCCTTTTTGGGCTCAGGGCCACAGTCTCAGGAGACATCATGGTCAGTTGGCATAGCATAGTCCACTAAGACAATGCTCTACACCCTATTTTTGTGAGTAGTGACTGGGATCTTAAAAGTTCATGAGCCACCATCTAAGGTACAGTTATTGGTCTCTCCATGTGCAGAAGAAAGAAGAGTGATGAAAACTTGAAGATGTTTGGAATCAACTAGTCCAATGGATCAATGGAACATGTGAACATAACTCTGAGACCAGAGGAGCTAGGTAATGCCTGGCTTACCAATACCAGTTGTTCTGAAAGGGATCACATTAGATAGAGTGGGAGAAAATGTGGAACAAAACTCAAAATTATAAAAAATAAGACCGGGTTTACTGGTCAGAAAGAGACTGGAGGAACATGAGACTATGGCCTTTGACCACTCTTTAGGTCTAGAACTGAACTCACCCTCATGATTCAATTTTCAGCTAAGCAGTAGATAGGCATATGGGGGTGGGGGAGACAGTAATACTAGTAAGGTATATTCACCATGGAATGGCCAACCATTCAAGATCAAAAGGGCAACATTTATTTAAGGACAAAGTTGAGAAGGGATAGGAAGGAGTGTAGAAGGGAAATAAGAACCATAGGGAGGAAGTGGGAAAAGTGTAGTTACATGAAGGGGATTGCAATCTTTGAGATGGAAAAAAAAAAAAGTATGGTTTGTTGAATGTAAAACTGATGTTCTTCTCTGTAAACCTTCATTCAATTCACAATAAAAATTTTAAATAAAATAAAAAACCAAAGAGATTACCTCTTTGGGGTCCCAAAGGAACAGTCACCATAATCTTCCAAAGTCACCTCTCTGCCTTCAATTAAACTTGTCAGCAGATCCCCTTGGAAGCCTGTGATTTGAGTGGATGAGTTTTGATGGCACCCTAATATATCTAAGATAAGTGTATTACTGAGAGAACTTGTTTGCATCCATCCACTGATTTCCAGAGTCATGTTTAAACATGTTTTGTTTGGAGTAAACTAGTGCATATATGAACTGAAACTCTAGTAGCAATATTTTTTTACTTACTCAAGTGTGTGTGTATGTGCATGTATGAAGTGGTTTAGAAGGGGAAATTGTTCTTAGATGTATTGTTATATACTAGGTTAGTTTCCCCCAACTGGATTAAAATGAATATATTTGTAGCATATACCCTGTGAATTTATTGGAATAAAGTATGCTGTGTGGTGTGGTGTTGTGGTTAATGTGCTGGACCAAAAAGTCCATTTGAACCACAAGGTCAGCGGTTCAAACTCACCAGCTGCTCCTCAGAAACCCTGTGCAGGGTTGCTATGGGTCGGAACTGACTCAACGGCAATTAACAACAACAATAACCACAACACTTATTTGTCACTATTGACGTAGTGATAGCTAATACTTATTTCTGTAGGATAAGCACTGGACTGCAAACCACAAGGTCAGTGGTTCAAATCCACAGCTGCTTCTCAGAACTGTGTTACTATGAGTCAGAACCAACTCGACGGCACTTAACAACAATAATACTTACTTGGTTGTTCACTATGTGACAATCAGTGTTGCAATATTTTGCATATATTGACCTCATTTAATTCTCATAGTTGTACTACTGGTTGTTATTAAGTTCACCCAGCTGACAAGTGGAACCATCAGGATTTGAACCCAGGAATTTTGACTCCAGAATCTATCCATATCTAAGCATCAGTCCATACTCTCTATGAATCATATATAATGATTACTGTTATCAAGAGGCAGATAATTAAAATTGTTTCATTGCTCAGCGATGAGAAGTCATTCACATTTAAACATGTAGCATGATGCAGTAAATTTGTGCTTATGCTCTTTATTGATACACACGACCATCACCATGATATTTGTGGTAATTAATGCATTTTATTAAAGTAATTATTGGTGGCTTATAATTTTAATTCAAGGAAGGTCTTATAACTTAATGATTATAAAGATCATAAAAGTCTTTAGAGCAAACACTTGCTCCAGGACCTAGAGTTTAAATTGTGACCTCAGACACCAGGGAATTAATTGTCATAGGCACTGAAGGATTTGAATCATTAAAAGTAGTCATCAAGCCATGTTAGCCCTGAATGAAAATATAAATTTCTATGCTTTCCAACTTACTGTTTATAGCTTTGGCTATTGAATACCGTCATTTTCACAGACAATGGTTTCAACTTTGTATGTCAGAAGTCTATTAGAAGCATCTATTGAAGTGATATCTGCTCAGAGCAGATTTGTTTCCAAAATCAATATGTACTAGCAATGGTATGATTATTTTATAAGATCAATGTATTTTATAATTCTAGTGTTATTGTAATTTAAGAATAATTTTTCCTATTATGTAAGAACAAAATTTGTTATTTGTAATACATTCACTACTTAGAGAAAAAAAATTCTGAAGACACTTTGTTTTCCTGCCCTACAGCTTTTCTTCATATTGAATATATTTTGTGTTTATTAAATATGTCCTTGTGTCTAATCCTCCATGTTTTATCAACTTTTTTTTTTTTTTTGCTACAGCAGTTTACTCTATTGAAATCAATTGGTGCAGTTCTGTCTATTTAGATAATCTATCTTGATAATGTGGATTTCCAGGCAATATTAGGAAATTTTATTTAATTCTTATTTTGACTTATCTGGTTACTTTTTGTAATGTTTCTTTAGAATCAAGATTACATGCAAGTTCATTTAAATTCAGAACATGTAGTGAGACTTTGTGACAGGTTTCATCCCCTTACCTGAAGTCACATGTTCAAGAAGGAGTCATCTCAAGAATCTATACTTTAACACATACCAGGAAAACAGCAGAATCCTCAGTGGCACTGCAAGGAATACATGAGTGATACTGCAGCCTGGAGAGCAAATGTTGAACCAAGATCTGCTTTCTTCAGAGTGGGCTCTACACAGGTTGAGAAATAGAACATCAAGGGACTTCTGTCTGGAGCACAGTAAAGTAAATTTTTAGTATCTCTTGGTAAATAGTGTGCCTGAGTTGGGAACACAATTTGTCATAAGTAAAAGAATGAAAACTTAAACCTGTATGGACTGATTTTTTGTTGTTTCTGTTGTTGTTTTTCAAAAGTCTGAGATTAAATGTTAGTTTCCACAGATAAATACTCATTTCTTTCTATATTGCTAAAGAAAATAAATTCATTATCTTGCATAACAGTATAACAGAAAGCCATTTCTTGATTTGTGATTTCAAACATTTTGATCCAGCAGAAATAAAAGAGAGAAAAAATGTAGATTAAATTGAAAAAGAAGAATGAAAAAAATGTACATTTTTCATGAAAATTGTGGAGTTAAGAAGGGTTTAGATATATTGGATCCATATCTAAATCATACAATGTCCATGCAATATTGCTTGAAGATTTCCTGTGTCATTTTTTAATAGGAAAAGAGCATTTTACCCCTTTCTAAATTAATTTTTAGAGACTGTAGTGATTATGAAAGTAGTTAAAGATTAACCACATGGGATTCACTTTAATTAAAAAAAATTTAAACCAACATGTCAGTCAAAGTAAATATTATTTGTTCATCCCCTTGTTCAGACAGTATAGAACTCTAATGGTGTGTGACAGCTTGTGATGTATTTCAGAGAGGTTTATTTATTTATTTTTGTTCAATTTGGTCAATGACATTAACCAGGCTCAAATCATGAGTCTTTAAAAGAAAATATTGAAGAATTCACCAAATGACTATCTTGAAATAATATGTTGGCCGTTTATTTTGAAGAATGTGTGCACTATTGAATCATTTCTACAATTTGAAGTAAATTCTTTATAATATTGAAGAAACGTACTTGAAATAGCATAACAATCAAAAAGCATATTTTCCTCACTATATTTCCATGCACACCAGTTTGATATTTTCTCTTAGTTATTTTTTACTGATTCTTTCTGGATGTTATTTTAGCTTTAGGTGGTGTCTTTCTACATTCAGTGATGAGAAACTGTGAAGGTGGACTGTTGATTGTCCAATTGCTAAAAGTTCTGGCAGTTCTGAAACGCTTAAGCACACATAGAAGAACTGTATCTGTATCACAGTATTAAATAATGTTGGACTTATTAATCCTTCCTATATCCACTGATATTTTAAATCAAACTGAATAAAGTGGCTATTGGTTACTACAGAGATAAAAGCAGTCTTTCCCACTAATCCACCACCTTCTATATAACCTCATTCACAAGATGCCTAAGTTTTTTGGTTTTTTTTGTAAAGTTTTTCTTGTGAATTGAGTGATAGTTTGCATGGGAGAACATCAGCTTTATATTCATCGTATCATCTAAGTTTTCAACATAAAGAAAATGCTAACTAATAACTTTACATGATTTTTCATAATTATTTTTAGTATGATATAACTTTTAATTTATTCAAAAACCATTCTGGTATCTATCTGGGAGACCTGCTTTAGTTATTAGGGATAGAGTGAAGAGCAAGAGTCATCATGTCTGCTTACTTAACATTTATAGACTTAGGCAGGAGGAATGCTGAACAAATTTGTACCTACATGATGAAATCTTACAATCTTTTTATAATATTTGGTGATGCAGCAATTAAGGTCTCAGTTGCTCACTGAAAGGTCAGAGTTTCAAACCCACTAGTCTGCATCCTTAGATAATATGGAAACCTTATGGGGTTGCTATGAGTCGAATAGACTCAAGGGCACACCACAACAATATTTGTGGTAATTATTGATTTTGAGATATACTATGTTCCAAGCATTGTTCTAAAACCCTTGCATATGTTACTTATTTAATCTTCACCTAATTTTAGTTATTTTTATTGTACTAATTTTAGAGATGAGAACAATGAGTTCAGAAGGGTTAGGTAACTTGCTTGTGATTACACAGCTGAAAAACATGCAGAGATGGGATGTGAAAAGTTCTCTGATTATGTTCCATTCTATAATGGCTCTCTGTAGGAGTTCCTGTTAAAAAACTGAGAGAGAGCTTGTTGTTGTTGTTGTTAAGTGCCATTGAGCTTATTCCAACTCATAGCGACCCTGTACAGGATTTCCAAGGAGCAGCAGGTGGGTTTGAATCGCCGACCTTGTGGTTCAAACCGATCTTGCGGTCCAGTGCTTTATGGGTAAAGGGAATTGTTAAATGCAATGTGGTCTAGGTAGGAATAAAATCATGCAGACTCATCTCGGTCATCTTAAAGAATTTAAAATGTCTTAAGTGTAATTGAAAGTCACTGGTGACTTTTAAGCACTTGGATTGTATGAATTCAGTCTTGTAACAATACAAAAGGTTAAGTTTGAATGTTAAGGATAGAAGACTATTACCAAAATCTAGAAGAGAAGTGATAGTAGTTTGTATTAGAGTGGTGGTGATGGGAATTAAAAAAAAAAAATGTGAAAACATAGTTAAGTATATTTTTTAATTCAAATTTACCAGTTTAGTTAAAAATTAGTTATTGATAAGGCAGCTGAAGCCTGCTGGGAGATCAAGGTACTCTTCACGAAGATATGGAAGAAAGGAATGCTTTTGTATTTCTCATTATGACATTAGCCAAATAGATTTTACAGATGAATTCTCTGACCAAGTGAAAGAATATTTTCAAAATATCAGGTATGTATCTTTACAGAGAATCATAGTGTCACATAATTTTAGAGCCACATCTATTCTAGACAAATTTGAAGAGTTGAAGAGTGAATTTTTAGGGTTACCTTGGTAAAAGTATAGTTTTGAACTCATTGGCATAAAGGAATTCACAACAAATACCATATCATCTGACTGAAATATTGATTTTTTTTCAATTATTAATCATAAATTCTTTCCCTTTGTATTTTGTTATTTATATAGTCTGTGTTGACAGCTTTCTTCTTTTCCTCCTCTACCTTCTTCCTTTTCTTCTTCTTTTCATTCTTTTTTCTCATCCTCATTTTTTTTTTAAACTTTTCACTTCAGGATTTAGGTACTGAAGGACTATGGACCGAAACAATTATACTTATCTGCATGGTTTTATCCTGCTTGGCTTCTCTGATCACCCCAAACTGGAGATCGTCCTGTCAGGAGTTGTCACCATATTCTACTTAATCACATTGGTGGGTAACACAGCCATTATTCTTGCATCTCTCCTGGATTCTCACCTGCACACACCTATGTATTTTTTCCTTAGGAATTTATCTTTCCTAGATCTGTGTTTCACCACCAGCATTGTACCTCAGATGCTGGTTAACTTGTGGGGACCTGATAAGACCATCAGCTATGTGGGGTGTGTCATTCAACTCTATGTCTATATGTGGTTGGGTTCCATTGAGTGTCTTCTCCTGGCTGTTATGTCTTATGATCGTTTTACAGCTATTTGTAAGCCTTTGCATTATTTGGTAATCATGAACCCACATCTATGTTTCAAGATGATTTTCATGGTCTGGGGTATTAGTTTTTCAAATTCTGTGGTATTGTGTTCACTCACACTGAATTTGCCTAGATGTGAAAACAACATTTTGGATCATTTCTTGTGTGAGTTACCAGCTATGATCAAAATAGCTTGTGTAGACACCACAGCAGTTGAAATGTCTGTTTTTGCTTTAGGCATTGTCATTGTCCTTACGCCCCTCATCCTTATTCTTATATCCTATGGTTACATTGCCCGAGCTGTGCTGAGAATGAAGTCAAAAGCAGGCCAGAGGAAAGCAATTAATACCTGTGGGTCTCACCTCACTGTGGTGTCCATCTTCTATGGAGCTATTATCTACTTGTATCTGAGGCCAGGTAACAGTGCCTCCAAAGACCAAGGCAAATTCCTCACCCTCTTTTACACCATCATCACTCCGAGTCTCAACCCCCTCATCTACACCTTGAGGAATAAGGACATGAAGGATGCACTGAAGAAGCTTGTGAGAGTTAATTATAGAGCTACAAAAATGTGGAAGAACTGGAAGTCATAGAAAAATAAAGAATATTTTTCCTTAATTTTTTTTTGAGACAAATAATTTCCAGATCCTAGAAATCAGTTAATATAATAATTCTTTCATGTAAATCTTTTGTGAATACAGTGCTGTAAGCATTCTACTTAGTTCTTTTCCTCTAATTATTTGAATGTGTTCAGGTAAAATTGATTCAGCAGGATTTTTTTCTTTTTGGTGGAGATATAATAAAAAGGAAATGTCAATATAAACTTTATTACATGGATCTTATTTTTAAGTCCTAAATAAACTGCATAGAGTCCTGGAGGCATAATGTAGCTAAGTGCTTCACTGCTAACCAGAAAATCAGAGGTTTAATTTACTAGTGGCACCAAAGGCAAAGGACCTGGCATTCTGCTCCTGTAAAGATTGTTGTTGTTGTTGTTGTTGTTGTTAAGTGTTTTCGACTTGATGCCAACCCATAGTGACCCTGTATAGGGTTTCTGAGGAGTAGCAGCTAGTGAGCTTACAATCTAGGAAATCATATGGGACAATTCTACTTTGTCATATAGGGTTGATATAAGTCAAAATTGACTTGCTGGCACACAGTAACAACATAAAAATGACTTGGGTCACTTAGTTTTGTATTTTCATTGCTGGTGCTTGGATCTTCAATAATATAGACTTCAATGAATGGTTTCATATACATTGTGTTTTGTATATTAAATAGTAATATATAAATAATAATTCTGTAGATTAAATATTTTATGAGGCCATCCAAAGATTTATGCATATTTGGTGCAGAACAATGCAATCTATAACAATATTTGTCATAAACACTACTTGGAGCAATTTACTCTTTATTTGGTATAACTTACTATCAATATCTTGAGTAAAAGTCTCTGTTTCCTTAACTGGATTACTTCTTTAACATGATATTTGTTACTCTCAATAATGTGAGTGGATCTCATCCAACAGTTGATGGCAAAGAAAAAAAAAGCGTGGGCAGGAAGGAATTTTCCCTTCTGTTCCTTAACTATAAATAAATATCTTCCCAGAAGCCCTCCATTCTTCCCAGCTCCAGACCTACCAGAATCTTTAGCCTGTCACTTGATAGATAAATTTTGAATTTGCCAGCCCACCACAAGCAAATGAGACAATCCTTTAAAATAATTCTGTTTATCTCCATCTCTCTATGTGTCTCTCTATCTCTCGATTTCTCTACCAAACTTTGGCTGGATAAAAAGAAGGAAATCACTGGTACTTTAGAAGCCCATTGTAGACTTGTGAGTAAAGGTTTAAAAAATGCTTTAAAAAGTTTTTTTTTAAAAAAAGGAAAAGAAATTCCCTTCTTTATAGGAGAATAACCTCTGGTTTTTCTTTTTCTCGTTCTGTTTCTATAGAAACCTATGTATTAGATAAATATAGAGTGTTGGTCATGTTACCAAGCAACATCGTTTATCATAAATATAACAAGATTGTTAAAGTGCAATAGCATTCATAGGACTGGATCAGAAATACAAATACCATGAGCTTTGGGCATCCTTTAGCATAGTGTGAACTTCTATTAATGTCTGCTGTTATAACTTGGGCTCTACATACCCATAGGCGCTTACAAGATGCATTAATTTCTATGTTTCATGTGATTTCTAAACCTGGGTGACTTCTAGACCCAATCAGTCAGGTCTCACTTCTCTTATACTAGAATTGTCTCTTGTGAGTCCCCAGTTCCTGGACTGTACTGAGTTCTTTTCCTGATGGCACACTTGATGGTGACATGCTGTTTTTCCTATCTTGTATCATTTTGCAAAGCTAAATGAGCTAATGCCAGAAATGGGCTAATGGTTCTCATGAAAGATTGTCCACCTGACACTAGACTTCTGCTGATGGTACTGAGTAGGGGTGGTAGAGGGCACAACCCCATCTCCTCACTGAAGATAATACCTGCCTTCACAGTTATGCTAATTATTCAATTGCTGTTCTTTATAGTTTTATCTCATGAATAGGTAAACAACACATTGGAGTCCTGTTGTGGTGCAGTGGGTTAGTACGCTATACTACAAAGTAGGTTTGAACTGCAAGGTCAGCGGTTCAAGATCACCAGCTGCTCCTAGGAAACCCTATACAGGGTCACTATGAGTCAGAACTGATTTGACAGTACTTAACAACAACAACAACAAACACATTATTATTTCATTTTATATTTATATGAATGGAATCATACTATATATTGTAGATTAAAATCACTTTTTGTGATTTTATTTTTTTGTTCTACACACTATTTTGTTCACTAAAATATCTGTGTTCATGGAATAGTGTCTGCCATATAATGGGCACTAAACTTGTGAAATAAATGATGGAATTAATTAATTTTGGAGAATCATTAAGTTGGCTATTGAGAATCATACATGTTGATTAATCAAATTTTATTTCTTTATAATGCTATAGTGTTTTCAGTATGGCATTAAGACACAATAAATGTATACCTTCTACTACAAGTTGACGGTTTAAAATATTTGAACACTTTGCACAAGTCTACCAATGCACTTATACAAAGTTTCTCTGGGGAAGTTGATCATAATCATGGATATACATTAACATCACCTGGGGACTTAAAAAATCTTTATGTGGGGTCTCTCCTCAGACCAACCAGAATTCAGATGCCTGAGGTGTATTAGTTAGCAGTTACTATGTAATGTAGTATCCCAAATTTAACAAGACAAAAGAATATATGTCATTATATCACTGTTTGGAGTCCTGGTGTGGTGTTGTGGGTTATTGTGCTGGACAGCGTAGTCAGTTTGAACTGTAATGTCTGTGGTTCAAGCTCACTAGCCGTTCTCGGAAACCCTACAGAGGGTCACTATGGGTTGGAACTGACTCTTCGACACTAAACAACAAAAACAACTAACATCACAGTTTATGTGAGTCAGGAATATAGCCCAGTTCAGCTAGGTCCTCTATTTCATGTTCCTTTACAAGATTGCCAGCAAGGAGTTGTCCAGGGTCACACAGTTCCTCAAGGTTCAATTGGGGCAGAATTCACTTCTAAGCTCATTCAGTGGTGTTAGACATAATTAGTTTCCTCACTGACTTTTAGACTAAGAGCTTCAATTCCTTGTTGGTTGTTGGCTGGAAGCTGACCTTGACAGGTGACTCTTTCCATAGAGCAAGTGAGAAGAGCCAGACAAAAAAGACCAGCAAGATGAAAGTCAGTCATTTGCAACCTAGTTACTTTTCCATATTCTATTAGTTGTTTTGTTCTTGTTAAGTGCTGTCGAGTTGGTTCCGACTCATAGCGAGTCTGTATAGGATTTCCCAGGAGCAGCTAGTGAATTTGAACCACCAACCTTGTGGTTCAAACTGACCTTGTGGTCCAGTGCTTTTTCCCACCTCAACACAACAGGACTCGATTCTATTCCATAGAAGTCTTTAACTACATCTTACAGGGTCGCTATGAGTCAGAACCGACTCCATGGCACATAACAACAACAACAATAAACAAAAGGGAAGGGATTACACAAGGTGATAAGTACTAGGGGGCAGAGACCATTGGGAGCCATGTCAGAAGCAACCTACCACAAGTAAAGCTTGTGTTGTTGTTAAGTGACGTCAAATCAGTTCCTACTCACAGGGGTTTCCAAGGTGAGTTTGAACTGTTGACTTTACGATTCAAACAGATCTTTCAGTTCAGTGCATTATCCTACAGTGCCACACCAGGACTCTCAAGTAAAGCCTAGGCATCTGTATTTCTACATATCCTTAGGTGACTCTCATACTCTTTGAGAATGGAGAGTCATTATTCTACAGTTGTTTTTAAAGAATATTTGATCATGTTCTCTACAAGAATTTTGGAAATGATGCATCTGTTTAATTTTTAACTTAATGTAAACAAACATTAACTTAATGTAAATTTTTAACTTAATGTACAACAGAACAAAACACTGCCTGGTCCTACGCCAGCCTCACAATCATTAAGTTTGAGCCCATTTTTGCTTCCAACATCTCACTGGAAGTCTTCCTCTTTTTCGTTGACCCTCCTCTTTACCAAACATGATGCCCTTCGGGTACTGGTCCTACCTAACAACGTGAGAAATGAGTCTTTCATTGTCACTTCTTAGGAGCATTCTGGTTATACTTCCCAAACAGATTTGCTTGTGTTTCTGGCAGTCCATGGTACTTTCAATATTCTCCAACACCATGAGTCAAAGGCATCAATTCTTCTATGGTCTTCCTTATACACTGTCCAACTTTCACATGCATAGGAGCTATTGAAAATACCATGGCTTGGGTCAGTCACACCTTAGTCCTCAAATGAACATCTTTGCTCTTGAACACTTTAAAAAGGTCTAGTACATCAGATTTGCCTAGTGCAATAATACATCATTTGATTTCTTTCATTTTTTTTTTTTTCTTAAAATGTTTTATTGTGAATTATGTGATAGTTTACATGGGAGAACATTAGTTTTACATTCATTCTATCGTATATTGTCTCATTGCC
>NW_006408731.1:1159960-1161956 GCF_000296735.1 Chrysochloris asiatica | reverse complement strand
TCTTATCAGTTGGATGCTTCACTCTCCACTCTAGTCCTCTGTGGCTATGTCACTGACTCTGGGCCCAAGAGTTCCCAGGTCTTGCCACACTGCTGGCCAACAAGGTCTTCACCTGGGTTCACAGAAGTTTATTGAACATTGTAGGGCTTAGCTCACAGCTTCATTGCTGTTTTTTCCTCACTTTCCCTTATCGGTGTCGAGTGTGGTCACCAATCACAGCGTGCGTTCCCATTGAGTGTCAGTCTTGGAACG
The DNA here is from genome assembly GCF_000296735.1 of Chrysochloris asiatica. Taxonomy (NCBI): domain Eukaryota; kingdom Metazoa; phylum Chordata; class Mammalia; order Afrosoricida; family Chrysochloridae; genus Chrysochloris; species Chrysochloris asiatica. The sequence goes on along the minus strand of NW_006408731.1, from coordinate 1,161,704 downwards.
GGGTTTGCACTGAGGGGACCCGACCACTTGCCTTGATGTTTCCTGGGCAAGCAAATTGCTTGTTCTTGATTTCTTGACTGCTTCTTCCATGAGTGTTGATTCTGGATCCAGGCAAAATGAAGTTTTTGAAACTTCAATCTTTTCTCCATTTATTGTGATCCTATTTATTGATCCAGTTGTGAGTCTTTTTGTTTTCCTTACATTGAGGTGCAATCTATACTGAACGCTGTGGTCTTTAATCTGCATCAGTAAGCAAAATTGTATCATTTGCATATTGCAGGTTGCTAATGAGTCTTCCTCCAAACCTGATGCAATGCTCTTTTTCATATAACCCAGCTTCTCAGATTATTTGCTCAGCATACAGATTGAATAAGTATGGTGAAAGAATACAGCCCTGACACACACCTTTTCTGATTTTAAATCATTCAGGATCCTCTTGTTCTGTTTGAAAGACTGCCTCTTGATCTGAGTACAGGATTCTCCTGAGCACAACTGAGTTTTCTGGAATATCAGCTCTTCACAATGTTATCCATAGTTTGTCATGATTCACATAGTCAAAAGCCTTTGCATAGTCAATAAAGCACAAGTAAACATCTTTCTGGTATTATCTGTTTTGAGCTAAGATCGTTTCCTGAATCCAGTTTGAGTTTCTGGTAGTTTCAGCCATTTTTGAAGTATCTTTAGCAAAATTTTTATTTGCATGTGATATTAATGATCTTGTTTGATGATTTCTATATTCTGTTGGCTCACCTCTTATTGGAATGTGCACAAATATGGATCTTTTCCCATCATATGGCCAGGTAGCTGTCTTCCAAATTTCTTGGCATAGATGAGTGAGTGCCTCAAGTGCTGTTATCAGTTTATCATAAGATTTCAATTTGTATTCTGTCAATTCCTGGAGCCTTCCTTCCCCCACCCACCCCCCAATACCTTCACTGTAGCTTGGACTTCTTCCTTCAGTCCCATGGGTTCTTGATTATATGCTACCTCTTGAAATGGTCGAGCATTGACCATTTTTGGTACAGTGACTCTGTGTATTCCTTTTATCTTCTTTTGACGTTTTCAGTGTCATTCAATATTTTACCAATATTGTTGTTGTTAGGTGCTGTTGAGTTGATTCTGACTCATTGCAACCCTGTATAGGGTTTTCAAGGAGTAACTGATGAACTTGAACCACCAGTCTTGCAATTCAAACCGACTTTGCAATCCAACGCATTAACCCACAGCACCACACTCATAGAATCCTTCAGTATAGCAACCCAAGGGTTGAATTTTTTCTTCATTTCTCTCATCTTGAGAAATTCTGAGCATGCTCTTCCTTTTTGGTTTTCTAACTCCAAATTTTCCATATATTTCATTATAATACTTGACTTGGTTTTCTCTAGTTGCCTTTGGAAATTTTCTGTTCAGGTTTTTTATTTCCTCATTTCTTCCATTCACTTTAGCATCTTTATTGCCAGGAATAAATAAATACTTTGTTGACATTTGAGAGATTTTGAGATAATTTTTTCTTTATTTTTATTTTATCCTTTAGATTAAAAACAATGTCCTAAAATAGAAAATTATAATTTTCATTAAGCAAAGAGGAAAAAAAATCTCTTGTTAAAATAAATTTATTAACTGTTGTCAGGTGCCATCGAGTCGGAACCGACTCATAGTGACCTCATGCACAGCAGAACGAAACAATGCTCAATCCTGGGCCAACCTCACCACCGCTGCCACCCCCGAGTCCATCAATGATGCC
>NW_006408731.1:1145749-1159060 GCF_000296735.1 Chrysochloris asiatica | reverse complement strand
TTCCACTCTTCCTCCCATAAGAATTTAGCCTGTGTCCTTGTATATGTGGATTTTAATTTAAACAGAAAATATTTATTTTCTATAATTACAAACTACAATGCATAATTCTGATTTTCCTATGACTTTCTTATATTTTTAATGACCTTTGAACTTCCTGCATAATGCTCTAGATGTCATCCCACAGCTCTCTGGTCTTCGGTTGTCTTCTGGTCTAATGCATCAAATCTGTTCTTGAGATGGTCTCTAAATTCAGGTGGGATATGTTCAAAGTCATATTTTCACTCTCTCCTGAATTTATTTTAATTTTCTTCTGTTTCAGTCTGAATTTGCATATGAACAATTATTGGTCTATTCCACAGTCTGTCCCTGGCTACTTTTTGGATGATGATATTGAGCCTTTCCAGCACTTCTTCCTACAGATGCAGCCAATTTGATTTATGTGTATTCCAACTCATGAGGTCTTTGTGTATAACTGCCTTTTATGTTATTAAAAAATATATTTATAATGAATAAGTCACTGGTCTTTCAAAATTCTATAATGTGATCTCCAACATACATTTTTTGTCACCCAGATCATATTTTCCAACTACTGATCCTTCCTCTTTGCTTCCAACGTTTGCATTCCAATCACCAGTAATTATCATTTCATCTTGACTGCATGTTTGATCAATTTCACATTGAAGAAGTTGGCAGAATTTTTCAGTGTCATCATTACTGGCTTTAGAAGTTGGTGTGTAAATTTGAATAATAGTATTAACTGGTCTTCTTTTTGTTGGTGTTAGGTGCCATTGAGTCAGTACCTACTAATAGTGACCCTGCTGTTGCTGTTAGGTGCCGTCAAATTGGTTCTGACCCATAGTGACCCTGTATAGGGTTTCCAAGGAGTGGATGGTGAGCTTGAACCTCCACCTGTGCAACTTCAAACAGACTTTACAGTCTAGCGCATTAACCCACAGCGCCACACCAGGACTCCTACACACAACAAAATGAATCACTGCCCGATCCTGGGCCAACCTTAGAATCGTTGCTACATTTGAGCCCATTGATGTTACCACTGTGCCAATCCATCTCGTTGGGGGTCTTCTTTTTAAGCATATGGATATTATCCTATCACGGACAGCATTGTACTTCAAGATAGATGTTGAAATGTTCTTTTTGATGATGAATGCAACACCATTCCTTTTGAATATGTTGTCCTGGCATAGTTAATCATATGATTGCCTTTCATTTCATTTTTGACAACTTCTAACTTTCCTAAATTCACAACTCATGCATTTTACATTCTGATAGTTAATGTCTATTTGCAGTTGTTTCTCCTAATTTTGAAATGTGTCCCATCAGCAAATAAAGGTTCTGAAAGCTTTACTCCACTTGCTTCATCACTGTCAACTCTACTTTGAGGAGGCAGCTTTTCCACGTTATATTTTGAGTGCCTTCCAACCTGAGGAGCTCATGTTCCAGCACTATATCTGACAATATTCTGGTGCTATTCATCATGATTAAATGTTCAGAAGTAGTCCACTTCTCCTTCTTCCTAATCTGTGTTAGTCAGGAAGCTCAGTTAAAACCTGTCTACCATGGTGTACCCTGCCACTATTTACAGTACTGCTGGCATAGTTTCTAGCATCAAAGCAACATGCAAGCCACCACAGTATGATCAACTTGACAGATGAGTGGTGGCTAGATAGCAAGTTGTTGTTGTTAAGTACCGTCGAGTCAGGCTAGATAAGCATAGGTACATATTTTATAAAAAACCAAATGATACTGAAATTCATAAAGGATAAAGTGAAGACAATTTCTGACTAGATCACCCAGATATAATCCCTGCCAAAATGTAGTGAACACCCTTTGTACCTGCAGCATACTCTTTACATATGTTAATTAAGGAATCCTGATGTGGCACTGTGGGTTAATGTGCTGGACTGCAAAGTCGGTTTGAACTACAAGGTTGGAGGTTCAAGCTTACCAGCTGCTCCTTGGAAACCCTATACAGGGTCGCTATAGGTAGGAAACTGACTTGAAGGCGTTTAACAACATGATGAGTACTGTACTGCTATCCACCAGGTTGGTGGTTCAAACCCATCAGCTGTTCTTTTTAAACCTTATACAGGATCACTATGAGTCAGAACCAACTCAATGGCACTTAATAACAACAACCATTAAATATAGATCTCCATGATCATATTTAATAAGGAGCTCTAGTAGCATAGTGATTACAAGTTGGATTGCTAACCTCAAGGTCAGCAGTTCCAAACTACCAGACGTTCAGCTGCAGAAAAATGAGGCTTTCTGCTCCTGTAAAGATTTACAGGAAACCCTGTACAGGGTCTCTATGAGTCGGAATCGACTCCATGGCACACTACCACCACCACTACTACCATATTTAATGAGTTAGTATTATTACATGTCATGTGCATACTGTTCTAGATAGCATTTGTTTAATGATGCATTTAATATACATGCAGATAGCTTTCTTATTGATTCCTACTTATATATATGGATCCTCTTCCAGGTACTCAAGAAGACCTACTGGAATCTTTTATATCAGCATCAGGGAAGTCTGAGTGAAGTCTTATCAAAAGTTACTATATCTTAGACCAATTTTTATTTGGAAAGTTGGGACTCGGTACTAATAAACACACAGAGAAAAATATGTGTCTTCATGGAATATTATTCCTGACGATAAATTTATTTTGTGGCATGTTATATAAGAAAAGACTAGATCAGTGGGAGAACTCTAAATATATTTATTTGAAATATTACCAAATGTTATCTTAATGGATTTGCAATTGCATCATTATTCCTGTGGGTACTACACAATATATTTATAGATTAAACACATTTTTGACCAAGTTGGTGGGTTGTCTGGTTATGAAATAATTTCCCAAATTGTCTTTTTCTCATTATAAAGAGAGACATATCCTAAACATATTCACAGTATCTAAATTTATCTAATTACCTTAGTGGTAGGATTATAACTGGATTCTTTTCAACCCAGTTGCTGTTCATGTTGATTCAATTGATACAGGGACATACTCTACAAACCTTAGATTCCATAAAGAATGGTTGGGGTCTTTGTAATAATTTCTACTGCTCATTTTCCTCTGAGTCTAGCCTCTAAAGCTTAACATCACAGGGAAGCCTTCCCTGACCAGGGACAAACCATCCACCAAACTCTCTCATCTTCCAGCATGCCCCATCTGCTCACCGTTTATTTTTTTAACACTCACTGAAATCAGATCCATTGTGTGTGTGTGTGTGTATACATATACATATATATATATATATATATATATATATATATATATATATATATATATATATATATATATATATATAATTTATTTATTTTTGCATATTGCCTGCCTTCCACAAGTAGAAGCAAACTCCACAAGGACAGGGTTTTTCCTGTTTTGTCTATTTATTGTTGTGTATTCATTTATTGTTAGTAAAATGGTAGGTACTCAGTAGTTGTTGAATTGATTTATTTAGATATAGTGGTAACAAAGGGAGATAAGATCTACATTCTTTTGAAACTTCTTTTTTAATTGTGGGAAGATATATAATAAGCAAAATTTAGAGTAGTAAGTGTTGCAGAACATAAGAGAATGACCAGGGTAGAGGAGATCTTGACTTAGATTTATTTACCAAGGAAGATCTCACTGAATATATAGAGCAGAGTTAGAAGAAGTGCAGTATGTAAAAACTTGGAGACCAGATATGCTGGGTAAATAAAAACAGTGCAAAGACTCTTTAGTGATAATTAGTTCAGCATTTCAAAGGACAAACAGAATGTCTGTATGCCTGGACTGGCAAAAAGATGAGGAAAATGGGAGATGATAAGGCAGGAAGAACAAATAAGGGACAGATTATGGTGTATCTAGTAGGTCAGCGTCAGGAGTCTGAATATCATTTAAAGTACATGAGATCTCCTCAAAGATTTCAAGCAGGTACATTAAAATATTTCATTTATTTTTGAAAATACTTTTGGCTGCCATCTGTAGAAAGTATCGAAAGGAAACCATGTTAGAACAGGGCACAGGGCTGGGTACTATTGGATGATCCTGATAAAGACGTTGTCTGAGTCTATGTAACCCAAACCAGACCCACTGCCATCGACTTGATTCCGTTTCACAGTGACCCTGTAAATCTTTACAGGAGCTGAAAGCTTCATATTTCTCCTGTGTAGCTGTTGACATTGTGATTAGCAGTCCAGTGTATATATTACAGCCCCACCAGGGCTCCTTTGTAAGGAGCAGCAAAAAATGGAAAGACTACGTGGAACTTGGATAGTTCAAAGATTCCAGATGAGGGCAGGGGAATAATTAAGGAAGAGTCTAGATTTCTGGATAGTAATAGGCAGATGTTGACACCTCTTAGTTGATAAGACTGGGGTGACAGCAGATTTAGTGCAATGAGAATCAAGAGTTGTGTTTTGATCAGGTGTAGATTCATATTTTTGTTAGACATCCAAATGTGAGTAAAATGGTGGTGGTGGTGGTTATATGTCGTGGAGTCAGTTCTGACTAATAGTAATGCTGTATAGGGGTTCCGAGGCTATAAATCTTTATGGGAGCAGAAAGCCTCATCTTTCTCCCACAGAACTGCTGGTAATTTCAAACTGCTGGCCTTGATATTAGCTGTCGATTAGTAACCACTACACTGCCTGAGCTCCATGTGAGTAAAATTAGGCCGTTGCAATTACCATTCATTCTGACATGCAGTCAGCTGCGGAGGCACTTTAAATGAATTCCATGAATTCATTGCTAAAGCAAGCAAGCAAATAATTGGCAAACAAAAGGGAAACAGAAAGACACATCTTGATTTAGCTCAAGGAATTCAGAAAGACAATATATATTCAATGTCTGAGGCCAAAATGCCTGTTTCACAATTTAAGTGCAGTCGTTCTTGATTAACCATTGAGATTTTTTTTTTTTAATTAAAGAATGTAGATAATTTCTTTGCAACTTCCTCACAGTAGCAAACTCATGGGATATAAATCATGGATTAAGTAGCAATGGACTAGGAAAGTCATTGCACAGGAATGTAATTTAAGTAGACATGCAACTTAAAAATGTGTATATATTTTGCTTTTTCAAATGAAAAATTGAAGATTTGCTTATAGTAGATTTAAATTGTGAAGTTCACTTGTTCTATGAAATACATGATTACTTTCAAGAAGATATTTTAAATAAAAGGCGAGCTATAGAAAGCTTGACTAAAAGAGGAAGATTAAAAAGTGAGACTTTTAGTCAAAGGTATCCAGTTTGCAATTTTGATAGATGAAAATGTACCATTGATGGATTTTTGCTGCTTCTTGTTGTTGTTGTCATGTGCCGGGGAGTTGGTTCCGACTCATGGCGACCCTGTACAGGGTTTCCGAGGCTGTAAATCTTTATGGGAGCAGAAAATCTCATCTTTCCCCCGCGGAACAGTTGGTAATTTCGAACTGCTGACCTTGCGGTTCGCAGCCCAATTTGTAACCACTACACTACCAGAGCTCCTTTGCTGCTTAGTATTAGATAATAGGAACTCTGGTAGCATAATGAATTAGATTTGGGCTGTTAACCACAAGGTCAGCAGTTCAAATCTACCAGCTGCTCCATGGGAGAAAGATGAGACATTCTGCTCGTGTAAAGATTTGCAGTCTCTGAAACCCTTTATAAAATCCCTCTGAGATGGAATTGATTCTATGTAAGTTGTTTTTGTGTTGTTAACTGCTTTTGGTCGATTCTGACTTATAGTGACTCTGTATATGGTTTCCAAGGAGCAGCTGATGAGTTTGAACCACCAATTTTTGTGGAATTTGATCAATTCACACAGCTGGTAAGTGGAGTGAACAGGATTTGCAGCCAAGAACTTTGAGACCAGAATCAATCCATCTAACCATCACTCCATTTGTTGCTGTTCAGCACCATTGACTTGATTCTGAACCATAGTGACCCTGTATAGGGTTTTCAAGGAGCAGCTGGTGGGTTTTAATTGCCGACCTTGTGGTTCTCAGTCCAGTGATGGGGAGCTCTTATAATTTAATGATTATAAGCTAACTTATAAAAATCTTCAGAGTATATGCTTGCTCTAGAACCTAGTGTTTTAATAATGACCTCTAAAGCACATTCATTTTCATTGTCTCTGAAATCTTTGAATCACCAATGGTAATCATCAAGATGAAGGCATACTAACTAGAAATGCCAATTCCACTTTCTATTCTGACTCACTTTTTCCCTAAGAAGCAGATTTTCTCCTTAGGGTTTCTGAGACTATGAATATTTACAAACAGCCTCATCTTTCTCCAGCTGGCTGACTGCTGGGTTTGAACCATTGACCTTGCAGTTAGCAACCCAATGCTTAACATGAGGGCCACTACAGGTCTAAATAAAAGTATAGATTTCGTATGATCCTCAATTTATTATTTAGAGCTTTGACAATTGAGTGTTTTCTCTTTCACAGACAAGAAGACCTTGGGTGTCAGACCTTGGGGGTTACAAATAGCTATTTTTATTATTGTTAGGTGCCATCAAGTTGATTCTGACTCATAGCCACCCTGTATAGTGTTTCCAAGGAGTGGCTGGTGGATTTGAACCATTGACCTTGTGGTTAGCAGTCCAGTGCTTATCCTGCAATGCCACACTAGGACTTTGAGGTAATTATTATTGTTTTTCAGTGCCATTGAGTCAGTTCCAACTCATAGTGACCCTGTATAGGGTTTCTGAGGAGTGGCTAGTGAGCTTGAATTGCTGACCTTGCGGCTCAAACTGACCTTGTAGTCCAGCACATTAACCCACAGCACCACACCAGGACTCCAGTGGTATGATAGAGTCAGTATATATTCAAATCTGAGTATTGGAAATCTACATTACTATAGAGCTAATTTTGTTATTTAAAATATAACTCACCACGTAGATAAAAAAGATGGAAAATACTTAATTTCTAAGGCCTATATTTTTCCTTCATGTTGAATAAGTTTTGCATTTACTAAATATGTCCTGCCAACTACCAGAATAGGGTCTGATTCTCCCACTGCTTCATCAACTGGAGTTTCTGTAGCACTTTACTCTAGCGAAGTCATTTGGAGACAGTTCTAGGTAGCTTAGATCATTTTTCTTGATGATCTGAATTTTTAGGCAATTTTGGGCAGCTTTATTCAATTCTTGTTCAGAATTGGAGTTCTTGGGTGCAAATGGTTAATAAGTTGAGTAACAGAAAGATTGTTAGTTTTAGACCATCCAGAAGGGCATTGGAAATATCTGATTACTTTGTGTAATGTTTCTCTAGGATCAAGACTTATTTGCAAGGTCATTTTAAATAGTGATAGGATTCTTTGCCTTAACTGAAGTCACATGTTCAAGAAGGAGGAGTCCTGTCAAGAATCTATACCTTAACACACCTCAGGAAAACAGGGAAATCCTCGGAGGCCCTGCAGGGAACACAGGAAGAGAGCTGTAGCCTGGAGAGCAAATGCTGAACCAGGATGTGTGTTCTTCAGAGTGGACTCTACACAGGTTGAGAAGTAGAACGCCTCTCTGGAGCACAGTAATGTAAATCTTTAATATCTCTTGGAAAATAGCAAGTCTGAGTTGGTAAAACAATTTGTTGGAGATAGAATAAAGAAACTTTGGACTAGTATGGGCTTATTTTTCTGTTTTTCTGTCAGAAATCTTAGATAAAATATATATTGTGAATCTCTGCAGATTTAAAAAATCTCCCTTTCTAGCTATCTTATGCAGAAAAAATAAAAGTTTTTTCATTATAAAAGAAGGATGTTAAGCTATTTATAAGCCTATGATTTCAGACATTTTGATCCAGCCAGAAAAAAAAGAGGAAAATGGTAGATTACATATATAGAAAAAGAATGGAAATTTCATACTTTATCCATGAAGACGATGAAGCTAGGAAGAACCCAGATATTTCAGATCTGTTTCTAAATTTCATGTGCCTGGGGAATTATTTGCAGACTCCCAATGTCAGAGGAGCACTGTAGAATAAGCACTGGACTGCTAATTGTAAAGTTGGAAGTTTAAACTACCAGCCACTTGAAGAGAAAAAGGAAACGTTCTGCTCCCTGAAAAATTTGCAGTCATGGAAACCCTATGCAGTTTCATTATGAGCTAAATGGACTCAAAGGCAATGAGTTTGGTTTGGGTTTGGTAATGTCAATAGAAGAATTTTTAACTCTTTTTGATTTGGTCTTTGGGTCTTTAGTGATAATAAAAACTATAAAAACAGATAACAGCATGGGATGGACTAGTTTTTAAATAATTTTTAATTCTGCATTCACATAATTTTAACTGAATTTAAGTTTTATACAAAATTAATTTGAAGTTAAATTTTAATTAAAATGATTAAATTTAATGTAATTTTCATGTTTTATTCAGACGTTAGGCATAACTACACACCAATATGTGTATCAAAATAGACACCATTTAGTCATATCTTTGCTCAGACATTCTGAAACTCTAGTGAGTTCCTGGTGTGGTACTGTAGGATCAGCACTGGATTGCTAACCACAAGGTTGATGTCTCAAACCCATGAGCTGCTTCTTGGAAATCCTATACAGGGTGGCTATGAGTCAGAACCAATTTGATACAACTTAAGAAAGCAACAACATTTGTGTGTGGTCATTAAAGTTCCATAATGTCTGAGCAGGGCTATGATAGAATGCTGTTGTCACACTGTTGGATGAGCACTGGAATGCTAACCACAAGGTAAGAGGTTCAAACCCACCAATCTCTCTTTGGAATATAAGTTGGAACTGACTTGATGGAACTTAACAACACTGATGGCATGTGACAGCTTTTGGCACATTTCAAAGCTAAAGTTGTTTCTTTCAGTCCATCTTGATCAATGATATTAAAAATTCTGAGGAAGTCATCCAATGCCTATATTGTTAAATCTTGTAACAATATAAAGGAATGACTGATGATTCACCGCCAGCATTATACTTCAGATGCTGGTTAACTTGTGGGGACCCAATAAGACCATCAGCTATGTGGGGTGTGTCATTCAACTCTATGTCTATATGTGGTTGGGTTCCATTGTGTGTCTTCTCCTGGCTGTTATGTCTTATGATCATTTTACAGCTATTTGTAAGCCTTTGCTTTATTTGGTAATCATGAACCCACATTTATGTCTCAAGATGATTTTCATGGTCTAGGATATTAGTTTTTGAATTCTATGATATTGTGTACACTCACACTGAATTTGCCTAGATATAGAGACAACATTTTGGATCATTTCTTGTGTGAGTTGCCAGCTATGATCAAAATAGCTTGTGTAGACACCACAGCCGTTGAAATGTCTGTTTTTACTTTAGGCATTGTCATTGTCCTTACGCCCCTCATCCTTATTCTTATATCCTATGGTTACATTGCCCGAGCTGTGCTGAGAATGAAGTCAAAAGCAATATATAAGGATGACTGGATATAAGGGTGGATTATTACCACACTCTAGATGAGAGATGACAGTGGTTTGCATAGCTGATGCAAAAATTTAAAAAGTGCGAAAATGTTAACGTATGTTTTTACATTCAAATTTACCAGTTTGTCTGTAAGTTATATCTGAGGGTGACACAGATGAAAGTGCTGAGAAGAAACACCAGATCTCTTATATGACAAGCTGTAAGACCAAAGGTGTTATTAACTACCATATTTTATTCTGACATTAGCCAACAGATAGATTTATAGGTGAATTCTCTGACCATGTAAAAGAATATGTTCATTATATCAATCAGTTAATTTTGTAAAGAATCATATCATTTTAGAACCATAATTATTCCAAACTCTGAAATACAAATGTAAGTGAATTCCTAAAGGCTCCTGAGATAGAAAGTGTAATTTTGAACTCATCAGCATAAAAGAACCTGCAACAAATAGCAGATTACATGCCCGGAATATTTTCTATCGATTTATTTTTCATTTATTAATATAAACTCTCTCCTCTTGTTTGCTGCTTTGTTTCAATAAGTTTTTGTTCCTTTCTTCTCCTCCTCCTCCTACTTTTCCTCTTTATCCTTTTCTCTCCTTCTGCCTTCTCTTTTCTCCTCAATTTAGGATTTAGTCATTGAAAGACCATGGACAGAAACAATTGTACTTTTCGACATGGTTTTATTCTGCTTGGCTTCTCTGATCACCCCAAACTGGAGATGGCCTTGTCAGGAGTTGTCACCATCTTCTACTTAATTACATTGGTGGGTAACACAGCCATCATTCTTGCATCTCTCCTGGATTCCCACCTGCACACACCTATGTATTTTTTCCTTAGGAATTTATCCTTCTTAGATCTGTGTTTCACCACCAGCATCATACCTCAGATGCTGGTTAACTTGTGGGGACCTGATAAAACCATCAGCTATGTGGGGTGTGTCATTCAACTCTATGTCTATATGTGGTTGGGTTCCATTGAATGTCTTCTCCTGGCTGTTATGTCTTACGATCGTTTTACAGCTATTTGTAAGCCTTTGCATTATTTGGTAATCATGAATCCACATCTATGTCTCAAGATGATTTTCATAGTCTGGGGTATTAGTTTTTCAAATTCTGTAGTATTGTGTTCACTCACACTGAATTTGTCTAGATGTGGAAACAACATTCTGGATCATTTCTTGTGTGAGTTGCCAGCTATGATCAAGATAGCTTGTGTAGACACCACAGCAGTTGAAATGTCTGTTTTTGCTTTAGGCATTGTCATTGTCCTTACACCTCTCTTCCTTATTCTTATATCTTATGGTTACATTGCCCGAGCTGTGCTGAGAATGAAGTCAAAAGCAGGTCAACGAAAAGCAATTAATACCTGTGGATCTCACCTCACTGTAGTGTCTATCTTCTATGGAACCATCATCTACATGTACCTGCGGCCGGGTAACAGTGCCTCCAAAGACCAGGGCAAATTCCTTACCCTCTTTTACACCATCATCACTCCAAGTCTCAATCCCCTCATCTACACCTTGAGGAATAAGGACATGAAGGATGCACTGAAGAAGCTCATGCGAATTGACTATGAATCTACAAAAATGAAGAGAAACTGGAAATCATAGGAAAAATGCTAACATAAATATGGCAGTGAAATATGTCGTATTTGCTTTAATAGATCATAGGGATCATATAATAGAATAATTTGTATATACAAATATTTTATGGTTAGAAACATGTTTTGTTACCATTATAGTTAGCTCTTTTATACCTCTGTTCATTGGAATGTCTTCAGGTAAAATAAGTTAATAGTAATTTTTATTTTGCCATGAAATATAATACAAAAGGAGGTCAATACAAACTTGAACACACTGAATTTATTCTCAAGCTCTCTGTAAATCGTTTTGGTTATTAAGTGTTGTATTTTCACTATTAATGCTTGAACCTGCAATACCATAGACCTTAATGAATGGTATCATGTTTAATATGATTTGTACATTAAGTAATAAAATGAAAGTATGACTTTTATATATGAATGTTTTGTGAAACCATTCAAATATTTATGTGTATCTGGGGTAGGACAATGTGCTCTATAAGATATTGTCACAAGCACTACGTGAAACAATTTACTCTTTGTTCAGTGGAATTTGATATGAATATCTTGAGTAAATAATCTTTGTTTAATATTCAACAAGACTGCTTCTTTAACATTATACATCAGAAAGAAAAGGCATAAATTGGAGTCCTTTAAAGGTGACAACACAATCTCATTCATTTCTCCTTCATCTATGAAACATTTATTCCATGACTGAAAAAAGAGACTATGACCAGTTTGAAAATAGTAAGCTTTTTACAATCATGTGTGGACTCAAGAATTTTAGTGAACTTTAAAAATGTTGTAATATTAGTCATACTAGGTATCATCTTTTTAATTTCCAGTTACCAAGATATAATATTTAACCTTTTAATAGGAAAATATGATGACTTTTGTATTAAACAATGATATATTTTTGTTGAAAAGATTCCATTTTTGATCACTGTAATAAATTTAGATAGATTTAGAAGGATGCATTCCTGGAATCTAAAAGTTAACATATTTTCTCTTCTATCACTTCTATTTCTTCAAGTAAAAAATGAGGAGTCATTGGATAATTTTCTTTTCCAATCAGAACAACACAATAATGATGCACATAAAATATGTTTAATATGATATAGGATAGTCTCAATGTCCTTATCTTCTACATAATAACCTCTTTGAGGCTTGTTTTCAGAAACCGTTCACTAGCTCACTAAAAAGAGCCCCCCAGAGGCAATGTAAGTTCTACATTCTTTATGTATAGTCTAGCCATTCCACTCAATACTTTTGAATTTGGAAGGTTTTTTCTTACTCTTAGTGCAGTTGTTGTTGTTGATGTTAAGTGCTGTTGAGTTGGTTCTGACTCATAGTGATCCTGAATAGGGTTTCAAAGAAGCAGCTGCTGACCTTGCAATTCAAACTGACCTTGTGGTCCAGTGCTTATCCAACACCACACCAGGACTAGATGATCAATTGTATTAAGAGAGTCCTGGTGTGGCATTGTTGTATAAGCACTGGACCATAAGGTTGATGGTTCAAAATCACCAGCTGCTCCTTGGAAACACAGGGTCTCTATGAGTCAGAATGGACTTGATGGCACTTAACAACAACAACAACAACAACAACAACAACAACAACAACAACGATGTTAAAAGATATGTTAGGTCATTTACTAACTAATAATCCATGTACATGCAACATATAATAGTAATGGACTCATTGGAGAGCATTTCATTGTGTATCTATAGTTATTTGTTTTCTTGTGCATGTTTAGTTTAATTTTTTATTTGATTTTCTGCATTTGGGCTCAAAATAAAATAATATTTCAAATACATGATCTCTTTTTTATTTCTCTGAAATAAATGTATAGACACACACCACTACATTAAATTGCAATGGATCATTGAAAGTTTAAACTAATCTGTACAATTGGGTGCTATGAAGTTATCAAGAAGACTGTCCTGTCCTGACTGCACACTTGTGGAATATCCTGTACCTCAAAAAGGTAAGTAACAAAAATGAAAATTAAATTAAATTTTCTCTTTAATTAGAGTTACTTTCTAACCATGGTCTCACACAAACATTCATGAGAATTTACTGCAGACTTTCTAGCACATTTAAGGTAAACCATCTAACAGTTCTGGTGTGGTGCTGTGGGTTACTGTGTTGGACTGCAATGTTGGTTTGAACTGCAAGGTTGGTGATTCAAGCTCACCAGCCGCTCCTTGGACACCCTATGCAAGGTCACTGACTTGATAGCACTTAACAACAACAACAACAAAGTCTAAATACAGAGTCAATATTTGTGACCGTTCAGGGAAGGAAAAT
>NW_006408731.1:1143410-1144774 GCF_000296735.1 Chrysochloris asiatica | reverse complement strand
GAGATGGAGGCAGAGACGATGACATGGAGAGATGGAGCAGCTGGAGACTTTAGATCCAGAGTAGGAGAGGGGCTGTGTGCTGACAACTGGGGGGGCGCAGGTTTGAGGAGTATACCTTCGGTTGGTTGATGATGCATGGAGGGATTATAACCATGGCAATGAAACGATATATGACAGGATGAATATAAAACTAATGTTCTCCCATGTAAACTATCACATAATTCACAATAAAACATTAACAAAAAAAAAAAAAAAAGGGAAGGAACGTATGAAGCAAACCTAACACTAGGTAGAACTCAGATGATCAGAATTTGAATCTAAAATTTACCTTAGGAAAAAAAAATCTCTATGCTTTTAATTTCTTAAATCTAAAGTAGATGTTAAAGTGGCCTTGCATAGTGTATGTGTTTTGAGACTCAAAAAAGATTAGACAGTTAAATAATCATTTATTTACTGAAATAGTATGCCAATGGTGGCTGTGGTTGTGTGCCACTGAGTTGGTTCTGACCCATAGTGACCCTGTATAGGGTTTATGAGGCTATAAATCTTTATGGGAGCAGAAAGCCTCACCTTTCTCCCATGGAGTGGCGGTAGTTTCAGACTGTTGATCTTGTGATTAGCAGCCCACCTCATAACCCACTATGATACCAGAGCTCCTTAGCATGCCAGTAGAATGCATATATTTATTGACTGTATGTAAGTATATATAACATGATATTTTGTCACTGTGCAGAACAGAGCATGGAAATGCCTGTGGAAAAGGCTTACTAAACTCATAAAAAAATGACACATTGATGATTTCCCTTTTATTCTGTCACTTCTTTTGCTGATTTACTAAACTATACCTTCACTGTTATCTCTCATTTGTCATGGCTAAAACCATTCAGAGTAAACGATAAGTCTGTGTATGGAGGGAACTTGGGAGCACTTTTCAAACCAAGGCAGTGCTGAGATCAGCGTATAACTAATCTGATTAATTAAATCGATTTATGCTTTCTGTTCTCTGTGCTATAAAAATGGAGGACTGTACATATAAGCGAAGACACAAACCTTTTATACGTTTGTTTGAAAATTTCATAATGTAATTAGAAGACATTACCAATCTACCTAAACCTGTGTGCTAAATTGTTTAACATTAATTTTATCCTCAAAGGCTCTCAAGAAAGTGTGGCTTCACTCTGATTTGGAGAAAATAAAATATATTCATAAAGCAGATGGTTTAGAAATTAAAGGTTCTCTAAGGTTTGCATTTGGCAGACAAAAACTAAGTACAAAGAAGAGTGTGACATAGCTATAGTGGTTAAAAACAAGCATGGATGAAAATTTAAAAATCTGAGGAAATAAAAGTGAATTGATAAATGTAG
>NW_006408731.1:1131253-1142853 GCF_000296735.1 Chrysochloris asiatica | reverse complement strand
AACATTGAGATGCAACCCATACCGAAGGCTGTGTTCTTTGATCTTCATCAGTAAATGTTTCAAGTCCTCTTCACTTTCAGCAAGCAAGGTTGTATTATCTGCATATCGCAGGTTGTTAATGAGTCTTCCTCCAGATTAAATGATCCTTAAGTGGGTATGTATTGGGAGCATGGTAGCTCTGTAGGATAAGTGCTGGAGTGCGATCCACAGGTTGGCAGTTTGAGCCTACCAGCTGCTCCACAGGAGAAAGATGAGGCTTTTTGCTCCCACAAAGATTTATAGCCTCAGAAATCATACACAGGGTCACCATGAATTGTAATGGACTTGATATCAGTTAACAACAACAACAACAAACAACAAGCGGGTATATAGGGGATGTCTACTGTGTGGGAGTCTTGGTTTGGCACTGTAGGTAGGATAAGCATTCAACTGCAAGGTCAGTTTGAACCGGAAGGCCAGCAGTTCAAACTCACCGGGTGGCTCCTCAGAAACACTATACAGGGTCGCAACAGGTTGAAACCCCTCAAAGGCACTTAACAACAGCAACAACAACAATGACAACTGTGTGGGAGGCAGTGTGAAAAACCACCTTATGTGTTTGAATCTTACATGGTCAACTTTTGGAACTCTTGCTTTGTTTAAATAAAGAAAAATATAAAGAGCAATATATTACTTGGAGTCCTGGTGTAGCGCTGTGAGCTAATGCATCAGACTGCAAAGTCGTTTGAACTGCAAGGATGGTGATTCAAGCTTACCAGCTAGCTGCTCCTTGGAAACACTATACAGGGTCACTATGGGTCAGCATTGACTCAACGACACTTAACAACAGCAACATATTACTTAATCTTCCTTTCTTGAGTGTCATCTACTAGAAGAGGATTGAAAATGAGCCCCTAACAGAAAACCACTAGAATGATTTGCCTTTCAGTATCACTGAATCTACACATCTATTTTAAACTCATATATGTCAACTTGACTTTATGTAAATAAACAAACTGGTAAACTTATTATCATTATTATTATTAAGTTTTTATTGGGAATTGAGTGATAGTTTACATGGGGAACATTAGTTTTACATTCATCATTTCATTGCAATGATTACAATCTCTGTGCATCATCATTCAGCAGTATTTGTTTCTATTACCTCTGTGTTTTTTTTTTTTTTTTTTTTTTCACTTTTGGGGGGATGTACACAAAAGCACGCAGGAATATAAAATCATTTAAACAACCAAAGGACACATTCTGCAAGCCTGCCTCCTGGCCTCCAGTTCATAGCCTTTCTCTTTCCATGAGTCTAGAGTCCGCAGCTGCTCCCTCTTTCCATGCCTTCATCTCTGTCTCCATCTCTGGTGTCACTGCTTTTCTGGATAGGGTCCCACGGTTCTGCTTGTGCTCTTCTCCCTTAATGATCTGAGGGTCCTCTGTTCCTGAACTGTAAGATTAACTACTCCCCCCTTGATATTAAAAAAACTTCTAACTTTATAGTTGTGACAGTCATGATTAGTCATGATAACATTACTCACTATTGAATTATAAGAATCTTATCCCCATTTTTTTCACCAGACTCGTCTAGGTAAGATGAATACCATTCAGTGGGGATTCTGTCTTTCCCCACACCCTCTGAAACTAAACTCTGTCTTGAAACCTTATAAGCTAGTCACTTTGTGCCTTTATAACATCCCCATTTTAGGTAGCCAATGAACTGACATAATTTTTAAATGGTATCTTCTGGGTTTTTTTTTTTTTTTTAGCAAAATAAAATATCTGGTGAATACATATTCATCTTAGAAACACAACAATAAAGCAACAGAATACTTAGGCATATTAAATGTCAATTAAATGATGTTAATTGCCAACTTTTATTATGCAAGGCATTATGACAGACTGGAAATACAAAGATAAAAACGATTCCTTCTTAAATAATAAAGATAAGAGCAGAAATAAATGAGATGGAAAACCGAAAAACTGTAGAAAGAATCAACAGGACAAGAAGCTGGTTCTTTGAAAGCATTAATAAAATTAGCAAACCATTGGCAAAACTAACAAAAGAGGGAGAGGACACAAATAACTTGCATTAAAAACCACATGGGTGAAGTCACAACGGAACAAATGAAATCAAAAGGATAATAACAGAATACTATGAAGAGTTATACTCCAAATTCGTGGCTCACAGTTCAACCTAAAACATTTTAAAATAAGGAATTAGAAAGTTTCTTAACAGATGTACAAAGTATATTGAAAAGAAAGGAAATTATGTTGAAAAGTGATGTATTTGTCTTTTCTAAAAGTTGGTTAAAATAAATTCTATAGTGAATGTGTGGATAATTTTGACTCACCCTCATATATTGAGGTATAAAAGTCTAAAAATTCCAGTGAACTCTTAATGCAATTTTGTCTGATATCTAACAATAATTATAGACGTTGGGACAGGTTGACTGAAATTCTAGGAAGATACTGTATTTTTATGCCGGTAATCAGAGTTTTAAAATGAGACAAAAATAATTTAAAATCCATGGACTCCAATATGGATAGCTATACTATGCCAGTCAAAAGTTAAGTTTACCTGTTATATAAATAGATAAATAGTTGTAAGGAGCTCTGGTAGCGTAGTGGTTACAAATCGAGTTGCAAACTGCAAAGTCAGCAGTTTGAAACTACCAGCTGCTCTACGGGAGAAAGATGTGGCCTTCTGCTCCCATAAAGGTTTACGGCCTCAGAAACCCTGTATAGGGTCACTATGAGTTGGAACTGACTCCACGGCACATAACAACAACAACAATAAATAGATATAGGGGGAATTAGATTAATTTCCACCATGTTTTTCACTTAACTTAATCTGATATTTTGGAAAGAGCTGATTCTCCAATATCTATTGATGGAAAACACTCTTACAGCTTTCTAAAAAATGAATTAAAATATTATCATTAGTCTGATTCATTTTCCATAAGTTTTCCATTAGTTTCAATTCCTTGACAATAATGTACCTTAAATTAAAAGTTTCCTGTGTCACCTTGAGCACGCCAGTCTCCTGCCCGTAGGAACTCAGCTTTACTCTAGCCATGGGCTGGGAAGCCCCCAGCTGCTCTCTTTCTGTGCTGCCACCTTGGTAACTACCTCTGCGGGCACAGCTTTTCCATGTAGAGATCTCATGATCCACTCATATCTCTTCTTTCTTGATGGTCCTGGGATTGTTTGTTCCTGCTTCTGAGCTGGCTCCTGTTAAACCTAGTGGAATAGCAAAACTAACCAATCCAATGTTAGAGTTCTGTACACCCTGTTTTCATGGCCTCATTCAACTATTTGGTGGCAGTTAAGATTTTGAATAGAAAAACCATATCAAGTAAATTCATAGTACTTCAATGTGTCTTCAAATTTTTTTCACAGCTCTTTCCTCCAGACAGGGAGACACCAATTGTTGCACCTTAGATGGCCACTCACAAGCTTTTAAAACCCCAGTAACTACTCACCAAAGTAGGACGTAGAACATTGTCTTTGTGGACTATGTTATGCCAATTGACCTTGCTGCCCCCAGAGACAAAGATCCTGAGCCCCCAGGCCCAGCAACTCTTTCTCTCAAAGTGTTTGGTTCTAAGATGTTTTCTTATCTTTGCCCCAGTAGTTCATGAATATATTTGCAGCAAAGGTACATATCCATATACAAATGTGTGTACTTCCACTCTCCTTCCTACACCCATTCAGCCTGAGTGTCGAATATATTGTTATTTCAGGTTTGTGTATATAACAGTCTTTACCTCTGTTGCGTTTAACTCTTGCACTCCTCATTTTTTTCCCTGCCTCCATCACTTTTGCTTACCTTTCTGCTACTGTATAGTACCTTCCCCTTCATCCAAGTTAACATATATCTATCCTATAGTCCTGTAGTCAGTAACTTTTCTTTCCTTCCCCTTTTACCCTTGGTAACCATCAAAGAATGTTTCTTTTAGTGTGAAAACCTTCTCTTGACCTTTTACAATAGTGATTTCATGTAACATTTGCCTTTTTGTGGTTGGTTAATTTCATTCATCAAAATGTTATCCAGGTTCATACAAGTTATGAGTTGTTTTTCAAATTCATCTTCATTATTTAACACTGCACAGTATTCCATTGCATACATGTACCATAGTTTGTTTATCCATTATTCCACTGATGGATGTTTAGGTTGTTTCCATCTTTTTGCTATTGTGAATAGTGCTGAGATGAACATGGGTGTGCATATGTCTATTCATGTTACGGCTCTTATTTCTCTAGGATATATCCAAGTAAAGCAAATGAGTGACATGATAGGTCCATTTCCAAAATTTTAAAAGAAATTTCATACCATTTTTTCAAAGTGGTTGTACCATTTTATAGTCTTACCAGCAGTGTATAAGGGTTCCTGTCTCATTAAACCCTTGACAACTGTGATAGTTGAGGTTTTCTGTCAATTTGGCTGAGCCAGGATTCTCAGTGTTTAGTAGTTAAGATGTAGTAACACCCATGATAATATCCAACATAATGTAATCAACTCCATGTGCTTGTGTTCCGTCTTTTGTATGCTTTTGGCTATGTTTGATAGTATATTTTTATAGTTTATTGTTGTTGTCCTGGTTGGCACTGTGGGCTAATGCGTCAGATTGCAAGGTTGTTTGAACTGCAAGGTCAGTTTTTCAAGCTCACCAGCTGCTTCTTGGAAACCCTATACAGGGTCGCTATGGGTTGGAATTTACTTGATGACAGTTAACAACATTGTTGTTGTTAAATGCCATCAAGTTCTGACCCATAGTGACCCTGTATAGGATTTTCAAGAAGCAGCTAGTGAGCTTGAACTGCTGACCTTACAGATCAAACCAATTTTGCAGTCGAGTGCATTAACCCACAGCACCACACAAGGACTCCTTGTAATGTATTATTGTTGTTGTTATTAAGTGCCATTGAGTTGGGTTGATTCTGACCCATAGTGACCCTGTATAGGGTTTCTGAGGAGGAACTGGTGAGTTTGAACCGCGACCTTGCAGTTAAAATGGCTTTGCAGTCTGGCGCATTAACCCACAGTGCCACACCAGGATGTGTATTAGGGCTCATACATTTTATCTCTATTTGTCATTGTTGATCTTTGTATTTCTAGATTTTATGTTTAGGTCTTTGAGTCATCTTAAGTTCATATTTATATAAATATATAAATATGAGATATGGGTTTTATTTCATTTTTCTGTAAATGGATATCCAGTTTTTCTAGCACTTTGTTAAAGATACAATCTCTTCTCCATTAATGCACTTTGATCCTTTATCAATGATCGGCTGTCCATTGTTATTATTGTTAAGTGACATTGAGTTGGTTCTGACTCATAGTGACCCTCTATAGGATTTCTGGGGAATGACTGGTGGGTTTGTGCCACTACTCTTGTGGTTAGCAGTCCAGTGCTTATCTTACAGTACCACATTAACTATTCATAGGTGGGTGGTTTAACTTCAGGGTTCTCAATTCTGTTCCATTGGTCTATGTGTCAGTCATTGTACCAGTATCAGACTGTTTTGACTATGGTGGCTGTGTATTAGGCTTTCCAGCTGGGAAGTGTGAGGTCTCCTACTTTGTTCTTATTCCTTAGTAGTACTTTGCTTATCCTGCATTTCTTTACTTCCCATATAGTGTTGGTGCTTAGTTTTTTCATCTCTTTAAAGAATGATGTTGGAATCTCAATTTGAATTTACCTTACATCTGTAAATTGCTTTGGGTACTATTGACATTTTCACAAAGTTAATTCTTCCTATCCAAGAACATGGTATATTTTTCAGTTTATGTAGGTCTCTACTGGTAGTTGTGTTTCATAGTTTTCTTTATATAGATTTTTTTGTTTCTCTGGTTACATTTATTCTTAAGTATTTAATCTTTTGAGCAGCTATTAAAAACGGTGTTTGTAATGGTTAGGGTTTTGTGTCCACTTGACTAGGCCAGGATTACCAGAGATTTAGCGTTTGGGATGCACTTATGCCCATGATGATGAAAACTAAAACAGACACAGTTAGCTCTGTGATGAGTGGCTATGAGCAGCCAATCAGTTGAAGGGATGCTTCCTTGGGGGTGTGACCTACTCCCAATATAATGGACATGTAGCAGGGACACTCTTTCTCTCTTCTACTGGGGTCCTGGGACTCTGCAGTTATAAGTCATTTACTTGATAGTAAGCATCTCTTTACATAGATGCACTATATATGTTTCACTGGTTTTGCTTCTCTAGAAAACCCATCCAAAGACCTGTGGTACCCAGAGATTGAGTTTTTAGAGAAATAAAACCATAAGGATGAATTTTATAAATTGGTTCTTATGTCTGACTAATTTTAAAGGCACTGACCGCCACTACATAGAAATCAGTCTTAGGCTGATTTTGAGTTTGAACCTCTTTTCCCCTTATGGAGTCAGAGGAAGTCAGACATGGTTCCCACTTGGTTTAAGTGGTCAGCATTGTGAGCAGGAATTATTGCAAAGGCTCCAGAGTTATGAAAGTATGAGATTTTATAAAAGAAAGACAGAAGGGCATGGGATAAAATACTTAAGCTGGAATAGCAGCAGTTACTGGAGTTGCCTGCAGCCAATGACTTGCTGGTTAAAAAGAATGGTTGATAAGGGACCTGGGCCTTCTGGAATCCACCCTGCCAGAGGCCTGAGGCCATATGCATTTCAATGGGGTTAGTCCAAGGAAGGGAATTTTAGTGTGGTGTTGCTGGATAATGCATTGGACTGCAAGGTTGGTTTGAACTGCCAGCTACTCCTTTGAAACCCTATACAGGGTAATTATGAATTAGAACTGACTCAGTGGCACTTAAAAACAACAGTCCAAGGGAGAAGATAAGATTGAACTTGAATGCTTTAAAAAGGTTTATGTGGTTGATTGCCTTAGGGATATTAATTTCTCTTGCTTATTATTGTAAGATAGACATACATGTATGATAGGAATGTTGGGAATTATGATTACAGAGAGCTTGTAAACCCACCTTCAATCTATACTTGACTGAATTTGCTAAAGGGGAGTTAGAATCTCAATCCCCCATAGGCTTTTTTCTTTAGGCCTTTGTAGAGTATGGTGCTTTTGATGGAATTCTGAGCCCCACCCAGAACCTTTAGAGCCAGTAATTTGCATTTGAAAAGACATGCAGACCAACCCAGAGTAGTTGGGAGAACAGGAGATTGAAGCAAGAGAAAAAGCAGACAGTTTGGCATTTTGAGTTTTGGAGGCATCAAGGTAAGAAAAGTCAGCCCATCAGAGAAAATCACCTTCTAGGACTGAAAGTTAAAGGGAACTGGTGAGCCCTACGGATGCTTGATAGTGACCATCTGCAGCTACTTGTAAATGGAATTTGGGGAAATGCAGCAATGAAGACATGGTTGAGTTTGGACATATTCTATTTGCACCCATTGATCTTGAGATAAGAGGAATGAGAAGGCTGGCTGGTTTGAAGTTTAGGGAGTTGTGTGAACTCCTGAGCACACGGGCACTGACCTAATATATGGGGGCTAGGGCTGAGAGTGAAGGGCAGCTGGTGTGAAGTGTAGGGAGATGTGTATGAACTCCCAAACTTGAAACTGGTACCCATTTGACCTAGGTTGGATGGCTGAGGTTAAACTGACCAGAACCTGATCAGATGGAAATGCTTGATACTCTGAGCAAGTGTCAATTGCTCCAATTTAATAAACTGGAGTTTTGCTTATGGATGCAGTTGTTAAAAATTCCACTTGTAATAGAAGATTCTTCAGCTTAAGGAGCATGCTTGTCTCCTCAGTGGACTGGATTGATGTGGTGGTTATGTGCCATATAGTTGGTTCTGACTCACAGAGACCCTGCATAGGGTTTTCAAGGCTATAAACCTTTAGGGATCAGAAAGCCTCATTTTTCTCCCATGGACTGTTGGTAGTTTTGAACTGGGGACCATGAGGTTAGCAGCCCAACCTGTAACCACTAAACATTGTCTACTAAAAATGGGGGTGGGCTATGAGGACATTAAGTGGCTGGCTTACAAGTTTTCATGTGTGTGCTTAGTTTTAGAATGATGGGACAAAGAATACCCGCTGAATAGTTTCCTTTTTCCCAGGTAGGTGTGGTGAAAGGGAGTGGAAATGACAATATTAGGATTTTATTATTTCAATTGTAATTGTTTGCAGAATTAATTGTGATTTTCAAACGGTAATTGTCGAAGATGTACAACTAAAAGTGGGGAGTAGTTATCTTTCATGTCAGGAACAGATAATCTCAGAACTATAATTAAGTGGAGTGTGGGATCCCTTTCTGGAAAAGTAGTGACAGCAGACATGGTGGTAGAAGCAGTGTCATGAAAAGACAGAAAAGCTATGGATGCTAGACCCATGGACTGAGAAAGGCTGTGTGCTTACAGGCAGGAGACTGGTTTGTAGAATGTTCCTTTTGGATATTTAAATTAATATATAATTTTTCTGCTGTTTTGTTTTGTATGTATGCATCAAATATTTTTGCTTTGTTCATTTGTGACATATAATATGTAAGTGGGGCCAGTGTGCTTCTGATTGTATGTGTTTTAGTTATATAATGTTAGGCATAAGTATGACTTAACAACTTTATTTAGAGATTATGCATATAGTTTATAGGTTTCCAGTTGACGAGGGTGGACTGTAAGGGTTAGAATTTTGTGTCAACTTGACTAGACCAGCATTTCCAGAGGTTTGGCAGTTGGGATGAGCTTATACCCATGGTGATGAAACCTAATACAGGCATAGTTACCTCTATGATGAGTGCTATGCACTGTCAGTCAATTGAAGGAATGCTTTCTTGGGCTTGTGGTCTGCTCTCAATATAATGGACCTATGACAGGGACTCTCTTCCACTGGGGACCTGTGACTCTGCAATTGTAAGCCATTACTTTATCAATAAACCTCTCTTTATCTATCTATCTATCTATCTATCTATCTATCTATCTATCTATCTATCTATCTATCAAAGATTTCTGGTGTGGTGCTGTGGGCTAATGTGCTGGACTGCACGTTTGGTTTGAACCATAAGGTTAGCAGTTCAAGCTCACCAGCCATTCCTTGGAAATCCTACAGGGGTGCTATGGGTCAGAATTTGCTTGATGGTACTTAGTAACAACAACAACGAACATATATATATGTTTCACTGGTTTTGTCATCTGCAAATAGAGTTTTGCGTCTTCTTTGGCAATTTAGATGTCTTTAATTTCTCCTTTTTGCTATATAGCTCTGGTTAAGATTTCTAGGGCAATACTGAATAGGAGTGGTGATAAAGGGAATTCTTGTCTGGTTCCTATTCACAAAGGTATGTTTTCAGTTTCTCTCCATCAAGAGCAAAGTTGACTGTTGGCTTTGGCTATATGCCATTGCATATATTATGGACTTTCCCTTCTTTTTCTATTTTGTTGAGTGTTTTCATCAAGAATGGATGTTGGATTTTGTCAAATGCTTATCTGCATTGATCAATATAATCATGTGATTGTTTTCTTTAATTTTATTAATGTGAATTTAGTTGATCAAAAAAAAAATTGAACCATCTTTGCATTGTTATTGTTGTTAAGTGCCTTTGAGTCAGTTCTAACTCATAGTGACTCTGTATAGGGTTGCTGAGGAGCAGCTGGTGATTTTGAACTACTGATCTTGCAGTTCAAACAAATTTACAGTCCAGTGCATTAACCCACAGTGCCACACATACTTAGTATGAATGCCATTGAATCATGATGTATTATTTTTTTTGGTATGTTGTTGGATCTATTGGCTATTCTTCTGTTGAGAATTTTTGCATCTGTGTTCTTGAGAGAGATTGGCCTATACTTTTCTATTTTAGTGATAGTCTTTGCTTGGTTTTGGTATTAGGGATATGTTTTCATCATAAAATTAATACGGGAAGGTGGGGCAAGATGATGGACTAAGTAGAAAGACTGCATGGACCCTCTTCAAAACAGATAAGGAAAACCAAATGAACAAATGTAGATGATAGTCCTGAAACTTTGAGCTTCAGATGAAGGTATAGAGAAGTGGATTGAATGCTTACTAGAAGAGAGAGCTGAGCAGATGTGACAAAAAAAGGAGAGACTTCTGACCTGTGGTGGTCAACCAGATGTGTTGCAGCCATCTTGAGCTTTTGTGAGTGGTTTCAGAGACAAGAAAATATATCGGCATTGCTGAAACCTCCCTGTGGCCCATGGTGATAAAGGTGTGATATTTTTCTTGCTCCCCACACTCCCCTGGTAACCAGAGGTGAGGTTGGCCTCCACCTGCATACACCCCCGGGGAAGTTCCCACTCTCCTGGCAGTGGGAGTCCCATGGAAGTGAGTGCAGTCATTGTTAGTCCCATTAAAGGAGGGAGGAACTATCCACACTAACCCCAGGTCTAGCCCTGCTTCAAACATACAGTCAGTCCTGGCAAGCCGTGGACTAGCCCAAAGTAGGAGAAACAGCTGAAAAGATGCTGGGGGTGAGGAGAGGGGGTGGGGTGGGGATGGGAAAGGAAAGAGACTGGAGATCTGTGCTGGCCAGTGAGGTACAGTGTGGTCATCTTGGGCTTTCTCAGGTGGCTGTGATAGCAAATGGGCAGTAGGTGGCTCAGAGACATACCATTTCTTGACAGAGAAAAAGCTGCTGCTAACTTTTTTTCTTTACTATTTTCTTTCTTTCTTTCTTTCTTTTTTAAGGACCTCTGGTAGCATAGTGATTACAAGTTAGGCTGCTAACATCAAGATCAGCAGTTCAAAACTACCAGCCATTCCACGGGAGAAAGATGAGACTTTCTGCTTCCATAAAGATTTACAGCCTCGGAAACCCTATGCTGGATCACTATGAAGCAGAAATGACTCCATGGCACATCACCATTACCACATTTTCTCTTTTAGCTATTGTTTGATTGTTTGTTTTCCTTCTCTTTGGAGTGTGCATTTTGTCTATGTCCATACAGTCCAGCCACAACCATACCCTCTACAACCCCACTTATTGGACAAAAACCAATACCAGCTGCTATACAGTGGATTAATGACAACAAGCAACATCAGCTAAATCCATTCTGAACTGAAATGTATGTACAACAAACAAAAA
The DNA here is from genome assembly GCF_000296735.1 of Chrysochloris asiatica. NCBI lineage: Eukaryota > Metazoa > Chordata > Mammalia > Afrosoricida > Chrysochloridae > Chrysochloris > Chrysochloris asiatica. Next base: position 1,131,808 of record NW_006408731.1, on the reverse strand, counting down.
ATCATGCACAATCTCATCACCTGATCACACCCACCAGGAGGAAGTTGGTGAGTGCCTAAATATACAACAAAATACAATCATCAACTTTATAAGTACAAGTACAACAGCAACACAAAGTCTCAAAGGTAGCAGACAATTTCTATTCATACAAAGAAACAAGATACTGTCTCAAACAAGTGACCAAGAGGCAGAACTAGAAAATAATTTCTGGAAAAAAAGTCATTGGAGCTACCTGAAAAAGAATTCAAGAGAATAATATTTAGATGCCTCCAGATGAATGACAGAAAGGTGGAAGAAAGCAAGGAAGGGTTCAGGAAAGCACTATGGGAACAGTCAAACAAAATAGAGAAAATATTGGGGAAAATAAAAACCTGCAAATAATAATCTAGAAGATTAGTACTAAGGTATCAGAAATGGAAAATACTTTGAAAGAGCAAAGGAGTAGATGAATCAATGGAGCTAAAGCTAGAAAACAAATCTCTCAATATTTAGTAAGCTAGAACAACAATCAGAAAAAATGAAAAAAATTGAAGAAAGCATAAGACTCATGTGGAA
>NW_006408731.1:1122264-1129920 GCF_000296735.1 Chrysochloris asiatica | reverse complement strand
ATGATGGCATTTAACAACAACAACAAGCCTGAGAGAATAAATTTCTATTTGTTAAAGCCACCCACTTGCAGTATTTCTGTTACAGCAGCACTAGAGAACTAAGACAGAAGCTGAACATGTTAACAAATTCTACCACCCTGGGACTCCTTAATAAATATGTTGTTGTTGTTAAGTGCCATAGAGTTGGTTCTGAATAATAGTGACCCTGTATAGGGTAGTAAGTCATAGTGGTGATTCTTTCAACATTCTGACAAAAACATTCTTTTAAAAATTCAAATACCAAAACTTCAAGGAACTGGAACCACTTGTCTGCCGGTTTGTTGTAATGTGGTGGTTTGCATGTTGCTGTAATGTTGAAAGCTATGTCACTGATATTTTAAATACCAGCAGTGTTACTCATGGTAGACAGGTTTCAGCTGAGCTTCCAGACTAAAATAGATTAGGAAGAAGGAGAGACAGACTACTTCTGAATATTTAGCCACTGAAAACCTTCTGAATAGCACTGGAACACTGTCAGATAGCATCAGAATATTTAATATTGAAACATAATGAATAGCACCAGAATATTGTCAGGTATAAGTGCTGGAAGATGAGCTCCTCAGATTGGAAGTTTCTCAAAATACACCAGGGGAAGAATTGCCTCCTCGAAGTAGAGATGACCTTGCTGACATAAATGGAGCAAAGCTTTCAGGAACTTCATATTCTGATGGGGCACAACTCAGAATAAGTAGAAATAGGAGTAAATATCCCTTAATAATTGGAACATGGAATGTACGAAGTGTGAATTTAGGAAAATTTAAAGTTGTCAAAAATGAAATAGAATGCACAAATTCTAGGCATTACCGAGCTGAAATGGATAGGGCTGTGGCATGGTGGGATCAGCACTGGACTGTGAACCACAAGGTAGTTCAAACCCCACAGCTGCTCCTTGGAAACCTTATACAGGGTTACTATGAGTTAGAACCAACTCGATGGCACTTAACAACAACATTGGCCATTTTGAATGTGACTAGAGCATGATTTACTATGCCAGAAATGACAAATTGAAGAGGAATGGTATCACATTCATTATCAGAAAGAACATATCAAGATTGATCTTGAAGTTCTATGCTGTCTGTGATAGGATAATATCCATATGCTTACAAGTAAGAACAATTAATACTACTATTATTCAAATTTACATACCAACCACTAAAGCTGGTAATGATGAAACTTTTAAAGTCTGAGAATGACCAAACATACAATCAAGATGTATTGCTAAATACTGACATTTGGATCAAAGAGGAAGGATCAATTGTAGGAAAATATGGCCTTGGTGATAGAAACAATGCTGGAGATTGCATGATAGAGTTTTGCAAGACCAATGAGTTCTTCATTACAAATACCTTTTCTAAACAACATAAAAGATAACTACACACATGGGCCTCATCAGACAGAATACTCAGAAATCAAATTGACTACATCTGTGGAAAAGCTCCATAACATCAGCCAAAACAAGACCAGGGGCAGCCAAGTACAGGTGGCTAGGAGGCAGGTTTACAGGATGTGCCCTTTGGTTGTTTAAATGATTATATATCCTGAGTGTTTTCGTGTACATTCCCCCTGCCAAAAAAACCTCCAAACAAGCCCCAAAACAGAGGGAATAGAAGCAAAAACAAAACAAAACCTCAAAACACAACAAAACCAAAAAATCTAATAATCCTGAAGGAAGAAGTCCAAGGTGCACTGAAAGCATTGGCAAAGAGCAAGTCACCAGGAGTTAATGGACTACAAATTGAAATCTTTCAACAAACTGGGGCACCAACTGGAGGCACTCATTCATCTATGCCAAGAAATTTGGAAGACAGCTACTTGGCCAACTGATTGGAAGAGATTTATATTTGTGCCCTTTCCAAAGAGAGGTGGCCCAATGGAATGCAAAACCCTGGGACAATACCATTAACATCATCATCATGTAAGTAAAATTTTGTTAAAGGTAATTAAAAAATGGCTTCAACAGTACATGGACAGGGTAATGCCAGAAACTCAAGTAGGATTCAGATGAGGGTGTGGAACAAAGAATATCATTGTTGAGGTCATTTAAGTGCTCAAGAGCAAAGATGTCAGTTTGAGGACTAAAGTGTACCTGATCCAAGCCACGGTATTTTCAGCAGCTGCATATGCTTGTGAAAGTTGGACAATGAGTAAAGAAGACCATAGAATAATTAATGCATTTGAGTTGTGACATTGAAGGAGAACATTAAAAGTACCATGTACTACTGAAAGAACAAACAACTCTGTGATGGAAGAAATACAGTCAGAATGCTCCTTAGAAGCCAGGATGACTAGACTTCATCTCTCATGCTTTGGACATATTATTAGGAGGGACCAGTCCCTGGAGAAGGACATCGTGCTTGGTAAAGTGGAGGCTCATCAAAAAGGAGGAGACCCCCAATGAGGTGAATTGGCATAGTGGCAGCAGAAAAGGGCTCAAGTGTCATTATTGTGAGGTTGGTGTTTCATTCTGTTGTGCATAAGGTTGCTATGAGTTTTTGCCTAACAACAATTGATAAAATCTAGAGTAGTTTTCAATAGGTTACTTGACTGCATATGCTCTTGTTATTGTTTGTTAAGTGCTGTCAAGTTGGACTCATAGTGACCCTATACAGAGTTTCTAAGGAGTGGTTGGTGAACTTGAACCACTGACCTTGTGGTTAAAGCTGACTTTGCAGGTCAGCACATTGACCCACAGTGCCATACCAGGACTAATCTACTGCTGCCTGTAAATGTGGTACAACTCAAGCATTTCCTCATATAAGATATTGGTTTGTTATAAGCTAGTGTATTTTATCAAGCTTACTATCTTAAAAATACATGGGTGTGGTTTACGTGACATAAGAGATATGAAAATGCATGAATATATACATGCTTTGGAAATTCTTTACATAAATGTGCAATTAATTTAGTAACTAATGAAAAACATTCTTGGATTTTTGTCACTTGGTATTTTCTTAACACTTTTTTTTGTTCTCTAAATAAATGACATCATGACAAGTGGAGAAAAGATTGAAGTTGTCAAAGTTTTCATTTTGCTTGGATACATCATCAACATTTATGGAAGCAGCAGTCAGGAAATCAAACAACGTATTGCATTAGGCAAATCTGCTGCACAAACCTCTTTAAAGTGTTCAAGAGCAAAATGTCAGTTTGAGGACTAAGTGTGCCTGACCCAAGTCATGGTATTTTTAACAGCTGCATATGCATGTGGAAATTGAACAATGAATAAGGAAGACCATAGAAGAATTGATGAATTTGAGTTATGGTGTTAGAGAAGAATATTAAAGGTACCATGGATTGCCAGAAGAACAAACAGATTTGTACTGGAAGATGTACAACGAGGATGCTACTTAGAAGTCAAGTTGGCTAGACTTCGTTTCTCATTCTTTAGACATATTATCAGGAGGGACCAGTTCATGGAGAAGGACATCATGCTTGGTAAAGTGGAGGGACAGAGAAAAAAAGGCAGACCCCCAATGAGATGGATTGGCCCAGTAGCAGCAACAATGGGCTCAAACATAGCAGCAATTGTGAGGTAGGTGCAGGAGCGGGTCAGTGTTTCGTTCTGTTGTACATAGGGTCACTGTGAATTGGAACTGACTGAATAACACTTAACAAAAACAAAAACAGCAACAACAGCAAGTAAAAAAGGATATAGCTTGCTCCTAACTGCCTGAATAATTGCCTTATTTCATCTTAATGGAAGCTTCTTATGTTGTGGAAGGGCATGAGAATGCTGGAAGCACTGTAGTTTGATTTATTGATGCTGGTCTTTTGATTACTTCATCATTGCTTTCTGAGAAATTAAAGACTTGTTGCATTTGTTTATTCAGTCTCCCTGAATGAGTGTAAACAGTCTTTTTCATCTTTGATAAAAAGCTCATTGTTGCTGCAATCTAGAAAAGTAGTTAGATTTTCAAAGTACCCAGTTCTTTCTAAATTTAAGGACTCTTGGGATCTCATTACAGAGCTGGCTTGGTAGAATTATGGATGATGGTGAGCTCATTTTCACCACATCCCTAGGGAAACAAACTGTCTCTTGGCAGATCAGAACTCATTAGATACATTTTATTTCTATATTCAGTATAGCTGTTAAAACTTTTCAAATGTTTCATCTTAGTTCACAGAATTAGAATTGTTTCATTGCTTCATGATCAGAAGACACCCACATTTAAACATTTAAATGAAGCAATCAACTTGTGCTTATTTATTTTGTTAAAGTAATTACTGGTGTGCAGTTTTAATTCAAGAAAACTCTTATAATTTAATGATCATAAACCAACTCATATAAATCATCAGAGTACACAAATGCTCCAAGACGTAGGCTTTAAATAGTGACATCTCAGACACCACTGGAGTAATTGTTATAGATACTGAAGGATTTGAATCACCAATGGTGGCTATCAAGATAAAAGCATGTTAGCATGAAGTTTTTATACTCCTCAATTTTTTGTTAAGAGCTTTGGCTATTGAACATATTTTCTTTCACAGACAAGAACAACCTTGAGTATCAGAGGTATCTAGTTTTTACATATCTGCTCAGAGCACATTTATTTTCAAACCAATATGCATACTATGATGATTTTAGAGTCAGTATCTGTTAAAATCTAGTGTAATTGCACGTTATTAAAGTGCAAATTTTGTTATTTGTAATCCATCCACTGTCAACAGAAAAAAATTGAAAAATATATTTTTCACTTTCTTGCCCTACTGCTTTCCTTTATATTGAATATGGTTTGCATTTATTACATTTGTCCTTGTGGAATATCAGGATATGGTCTAATTCTTCAACTATTTTCCAACTGACTTTTTCTACAAGACTTTACTCTAGTGAAATCAATTGGATGCAGTCCTGGTGGTTTGTATAATGTTTGTTGATGATCCACACACTTTTGGGAAATATTACTCAATTCGTACTTAATTGGAGTGTTTAGGTGGTTCCAAGTGGTCAAGTAACTAAGAAGTTGGAGGTTTGAGTCCACCCAGAGTCAGCTTGGAATTATGTGATTTCTTTATCTACTATTTCTCTAGGATTTGCAGGTTGCTTTAAAGTCAGAACAAATAGTGAGGCTTTGTGACAGATTTCATCTCTTAATCTGAATTCTTGTGTTTAAGAAAGAGGAATTCTGTCAAGAATCTGTACTTTGACCACTTCAGGAAAAAGGCACAATTCTCTGCGGCATTGCTAAGATTACCCATGAGACATGAAACCTTGAGAGCAAATGCTGAACAGGATCTGTTTTCTTCGCAGTGGACTTTACACTGGTTGAGAAGTAGGATATCAAAGGACCTCTCTTTGGAGCACAGTAATGTAAATCTGTAATATCTCTGGGAAAATAGTGGCCCTGAGTTAGTAAAACAATTTGTTGGATGTAGAAGAAAGAAAGCTCAGGTCTGTATGGGTGGATTTTTCTGAGTTTCTGACTGAAATCTGAGATTAAATAAATATTGAAAATCTCTGCAGAAAAATCCCCCTTTCTGTCTACATTATGAAAGAAAGATGAAAATAATTCCCTGCTATAAGGGATGGACATAATTCTATTTCTTGTTTTGTGATTTTAGAACTTTGATTAGTCAGAAATAAAACAGAAAAAAAAATATAGACTGACTTGAAAAATATTTGAAATATCATATTATATCCATAAAGATTGCAGAGATAGAAAAGATTCAGATATTTGGGATCTTTTTCTAAATCTCATAATGTGTGTGGAAAATTAGCAGAGAATCTCAACATCAGTAGGAGGATTTATTATTCCTTTTAAATTAGTTTATAGTGATAACGATATTGCCAATGGATTAATATCATGGAATTGACTTTAATGCTAAAAGAATTACCATTCTTTGCATTAATATAATCTTAACTGAATTTAAATTTCACATAATTTAAATTTAATTACATATTCCTTAAAATCTAAAAATTATGAGATTCACTAATTTTAATATAATGTTTGTATTATATCCAGAAGTTAAACACAATTTCATATGCAAACATGTTTGTCAAAATAAATATTTATTCTTCCTCCTGCTCAGACATCATAGAACTCTAATGATGCGTGATACATTTCAGAAAGCTATTGTTTTTCTTTCTGTCTAACTTAGCCATTGGCAGTAACCAGCTTCAAATGATTATTATTCAAAAGTAATTTATGAGAAAAATCACAAAATGACTATTTTAAAATGACAAGTTATTTTAATTAGCATGGTGAAATGTGTACATGATTGAATCATGGCCATAGTTTGAGGCTAATTCTTTTTGTTTTCTATCTGAATTTAAAAATTTTGTTATTCAGAATATATACAACAAAACATACATAAATTCAACAATTTCTATGTGCACAATTTAGTAACATTGACTACATTCTTCAAGTTGCACAACCATTTTCATCTTCCTTTTCTGAGCTGTTCTGCCCTCATTACCCCAAATCCTCCAAGGTTTCTATCTAATCTCTGGAGTTTCTGTTGTCGGCTTGATTCTATATAGATAATTCTTAAAAGACATAATGCTCAAGGTAGACTTTTTTTGACTCGTTAGACTAATCTGGTGTTTGGTTTTAAGATGACTTCAAGGGATATTTTTGGTTTAAGGTGTAAAGATAACCTCAGGGCAAAAGTTTACTCCTTTTCTTCAGTATTCTTTAATGGAACCTGATGGAACTGTTCAGCAGTGAAAGCTAGAAACCATCCAGTTTTTCTGGCTTCATGTCACAGGAGGCAGTTCATAGAGGCAATTAACCACCACTTCAAGTCCCCCTTCTATGATTGGCTTTATTGATTCAGGTGAATAGAAACCAAATATTGTGCATTGTATGGCTGCTTGAAAGCTTTTAAAACCCAGAGACTGATTGCACAACAAACTAGAGGTAGACTAGAAGCATTACACACTTTATTAGGCTAACTTATTGGGATAGCCTATGAAACCATGTCCCTAAACCGCCCAACCAAGGAACAAAATCCTGAGAGTCTGAGAAGCTACTCTTGTAAAACTGTTCTTGTAAATATAACTATCACACAATTTTGCTAATTCAACTTTTTATAAGCATATACATTATTCACAGCAATTATTTCAATTATAATAATTGATTGTGAAATCCTACCCTTAATCAATGTGATTTCTCATTGTTCCCCACTCCCCCCCATCTCTGATAACCACTAATAAGTTCTGTTCTGCATACATTTTCATTTTCTTGATATTTTATACAGATGAGGTCAAACAAATTTGTGTTTTTGCAGAAGCAAATTCTTCATATTATTTAGGCATATAAAATGTCATAACAGACAAAAAGCACCACTTTTTGCACTATACTTACACTCACACATACACACAAACATTCTCAAGCCATTTTGATATTTAACTATTATTTTTCAATAAGATATTTTTTTCTTAGTGTTTTTAAACCAAATAACTCCTGATGTTATTTTTGCTTCAGGTGATAAGAAGTTATAGGCCATAGGAAGCGGCGAAGGTGAGCTGCTGATAATCTGTTTAATTGTTTAAAGTTTTATCTGTTCTGATTATGTTTCTTCAGATGAATTGTGTTAGACTGGTGAAGAATGCAGAGCTTTGTAGTACTTCAAATAGAGAGTAATATGTTACATTATTTTTATCAAATGCAATAAATT
>NW_006408731.1:1115428-1120989 GCF_000296735.1 Chrysochloris asiatica | reverse complement strand
GATGGCACCTGACAACAGCAACAACATTCATGATGTGACTAAACTTTTCATTTATTCAAAAATTGTATATGTTTGGGGTGCCCATTTTAGGTGTTAGGTATACAGTGTAGACACTAGCTATCATGTCTGCTTGGAATGCTTATAGAATGATACAGGGAGAAAGTTAAATATATACTTACATCATGTATGATTATAATTTTTCTTACAATAATTATGGCAATAGATGATAATTGATGTGTATCATTACAAGCACTGTTCTAAACACTTTACATATATAACTCATTCAGTATTCAACCCAACCCTAGGTATGTCTATTGTCCCATTTTTAGAGAAGATAAAACAGATCAGAAGTGTACTGTAGTTTGCCTGGGACTACACAGTTAAATAACTGGCAGAAACGATGAGATGTGAATGTAAACTCTCTGACTATGCTCTTAAAGTCATGTTATACTAGTTTTCTGTAGGAGGTCCCTATATGTGATATGAGATATAAAGCAAAAAGAGATTGTGGGCTCAGGGGATTCCTCTTGAAGCAAGCAACATTTTAGTGCTGGCCTAAAGAAGGAGTAAGTGGGAGTTCCCCATAGGAGTGGAAGGGTTTCATAGACTTTAGATGGAATGACCTTGATCTGTCAAAAAATAAACAAACAAAAATACGAAACAAAATCCCAAAATGAGAGATGGCTAGTAGGAATTTGTGAGATGAGAATGAGGTCAGGCAGGTTGATCTGGACAATTTAAAAGAAGTTAGTTACTTTTTAAAATGTAGTGGAAAGTCATTGACAAGTTTTAAGTCCATAGATAATGTGATCTTATTTAAATTAAGGCATAATACTGGATGTAAGCATAGAAGACTATTACCAGAATCTAGAGAGCTGATGTTGTTGTTGTTGTTATTGTTAAGTGCCTTGAGTTGGTTCCGACTCATAGTAACCCTGTGCAGGGTTTTTGAGGAGCAGCTCATGAGTTCCATCACTGACCTTGTAGTTCAAACCAACCATACAGTCTAGTGCTTATCCTACAGTGCCACACCAGGACTCCAGAGAGCTAACAGTGTCTTTAATTACAACATTGGTGGTGGAAAAATTTTAAAGTGAGAGGGTTGTTAATGTATATTTCTATATTCAGATTTACTAGTTTTGGTGAAAAGTTAGTTATTAGGAATAAGGCAGATGAAGGTGCCAAGGAGAAACGCCAGATCTCTTATAAAGCAACCTGGGAGATCAAAGACATTATTCACTAAAAAGCAGACATTAACAAAATAGTTTTCATAGTCTAATTTTCTGACCAACTAAAATAATGTGTTCATTATATAAAGCTTACTAGTTTTGTAGAGAATCAGAGTCGTGTCATTTTAGAGCCACATATATTATAACTCTTAAATTTATGTGTGAGAAAATTCAGATCTTAAATTTAAGAGTGATCTTCTGAAGATAACCCAGATAAAGCATACAGTACTAACTCTTCATCATAAAAAAATCTGCAACAAACACCAGATTACCTACATACAATTTTTTACTAGTCATTGAATTTTTTTCCTATTATTGACATAAATTCTACCATTGATTTCTTCTTGATTTTATTATTTTGGTAGTCTGTGTTGATAAATTTCTTTTTCTTCTCCTCTTTTTTGAATTTAGATACTGATGGATATGAACCAAAACAATTATACTTCTCTTCATGGTTTTATACTACGTGGCTTCTCTGATCATCCGAATCTGGAAATGGCTCTGTCAGGAGTAGTCACCATTTTCTATTTAATTACGTTGGTGGGTAACACAGCTATTATTCTTGCATCTCTCCTGGATTCCCACCTGCACACACCTATGTATCTTTTCCTCAGGAATTTATCTTTTCTAGATCTGTGTTTCACAACTAGCATTGTACCTCAGATGCTGGTTAATTTGTGGGGACCTGATAAGACCATCAGCTATGTGGGGTGTGCCATTCAACTCTATGTCTATATGTGGTTGGGTTCCACTGAGTGTCTGCTCCTGGCTGTTATGTCTTATGATCGTTTTACAGCTATTTGTAAACCCTTGCATTATTTGGTAATCATGAACCCATATTTTTGTCTCAAGATGATTATCATGGTCTTGGGGATTAGTTTGGCTGATTCTGTAGTATTGTGTACACTCACACTGAATTTGCCTAGATGTGGAAACAACATTCTGGATCATTTCTTGTGTGAGTTGCCTGCTATGATCAAGATAGCTTGCATAGACACCACAGCAGTTGAAATGTCTGTTTTTGCTTTAGGCATTGTCATTGTCCTAACGCCCCTCATCCTTATTCTTATATCCTATGGCTACATTGCCCGAGCTGTGCTGAGAATGAAGTCAAAATCAGGCCAACGGAAAGCAATTAATACCTGTGGGTCTCACCTCACTGTGGTGTCCATCTTCTATGGAACTATCATCTACATGTACCTACAGCCAGGTAACAGTGCCTCCAAAGACCAGGGCAAATTCCTTACCCTCTTTTACACCATCATCACTCCGAGTCTCAACCCCCTCATCTACACTTTGAGGAATAAGGACATGAAGGATGCACTGAAGAAGCTTGTGAGAGTTGCTTTTGCATTTATAAAAATAAAGAGGAAGTGGAAATCATAAAAATACTTTAGAGTAAATAAAATAGTAAAATACATTGTCTAAGGAAACCCAAGATCATAGAGATAAGTTACTATAATAAATCTTTTGTGGTCATTGCCAATTATATGATTATTAAACTTAGTTTTTAAAACCTCTGATTATTGGTATGTGTTCAAAGAAAATGGGTCACTGTTGTTAAGTGCCATCAAGCCTATTCCAATTCATAGTGACCCTATGTAGGATTTCTGAGGAGCAGCTGGTGGGTTTGAACTGCTAGCCTTGTGGTTTGCAGTCCAGTGCTGATCCTACAGGGCCATACCAAGAGTCCAAAACCCAAGATGAGTTTTCCCCCCTCAAAACTCGAATTATTGGCATATCTTCAGAGAAAATGGGTCATTAAGGATTCTTTTATTTACTTGTAATATAACATAAAGGAGATGTATATGTAAACTTGAATACAATGAATTTATTCTGAAGTCCTATAAAAGCTACTTTACTCCTCTGTTTTGTATTTTAATGGCTAATGCTTGAATGTTCAATAATATATACATGAAGACATGGTCTCATATACATTATGATTTATATATTAAATACTGATACACAAAAAATATTTTATTTATTTAGTATTTTGTGAAAGGAGCACTGGTAACTAGTAGGTTGTAAGTTGGGCTACTAGCTTCAAGGAACTGCTCTGTGGGAGAAAGATGAGACTTTCTTAGTAGACTTTTTTAGTAGAAAGTAAAGATTTATAGCTTCAACCAAGGAAGAATTGATGCATTTGAGTTATGATGTTCAAGAAAAATAATGATAGTACATGGACTTCCAGAAGGACGAATAAATCTGTTTTGAAAGAAGCACAGCCAGAATGCTTCTTAAAAGCCAGGGTGATGAGATTTTGTCTCTAATACTTTGGACACTTAATCAGTAGGGACCAGTTTCAGAAGAAGGACATCATATTGGCAAATGGAGGGTCAGTGAAAAAGAGAAAGGCACCAGTAATATAAATTACAGTGGCATCAGAAATTGATTCAAATGTAATAACAACAATTGTGATAATGTGACAGGACCAGGCAGTATTCTGTTCCATTGTACACAGAGTCGGACCACCTGGAAAGCACCCAACATCAGCAACAATGCTAAAAATGTTTTAGTATATCTGGAAGTCTTTCTTTACCTTTTTTATGCATGGAAGTAAATGAAAAATCTCAGTCACTTGTCCAGATACATTGCCAACATTTGAGAATTTCTGGGCAACAGTATGATTTCCTTCACTTTCATCTTAAAGTATGGCCTTGTGTTGGCATATGCTGAATGCAACCCTTTTCAGAAATGTATACCCTTAGCTTGAAGAGCATTTTCATTTCACTGGCGATGACAACATATCTCAAATGGAGTCATAGCATTTGATGTAGCTCTCAGAATCCAGTAATAAAGTCAGGAAAATGTTCAACACCTGAAGTTAACTAGAACTTTGTTGTACCTCTTATCATTAAAAATTTCACTTCAGAACTTGAATTTTCTTGACATGTAAAGCTATTTGTAACAACTGCTTAGGGCTGGGAAGAAGCCCAGCACATTAAGCCTTGAACCATACAAAGAGAATTGTTTTGTAAATGGAAATAAGACCTTTAATATAATCACTATGACTCGGAAACGATTTGACAGCACACAACCACCATCAATGTTTTGTGAATTTACACAAACATTTTTTTGTGTGTAGTGAGTGTAGAACAATGCAATCTATAAGACAGTGATTGTCAGAAGCACTGCCTGACAATTTTTGTTCGGTGGATCCCGATATTAGGATCTTGAATTAAGAGTCTTTGTTATTTAAGTGGATTACTTCTTTAACATGATACGCTAGAGAGAGATGTCACAAATTCAAGAGATGTAAAGATGGTACCACATGGCATTTATATCTGTTTCATTCATGAAACATACCTCACGACCATCTGAATTTGAGTGGAAAGAACATATGATGAATTTGAGATAAGAAGGCTTCTGACAGCAATCTTGATGTGACACCATATGATAAACACTAGACTGTAAATGGCAGGTTTGGCGGTTCAAACCCACCAGCCACTTCTCGGAAACCCTATACAGGGTCTTGATGAGTCAGAACTGACTGGATGGCTTTTGCCATGGATCTATTACACCATGGAATCGATTGTGAATTTTGTGCAATGTGGTATTATTTGTATGTAGTGATATTTCATCAAATGAGTAAATCTTTTAATTTCCCATTAACATGATGCACATAACTTTGTGGAGCCCTGGTGTGGCATTTTAGGATAAGCACTGGACTGCTAACTGAAAGGTTAATGGTTCAAACCCACAAGCTGCTCTTTGGAAACCTTAACATGGGATCATTATGAATTGCCACTGACTTGACGGCACTTAACAACAACAACAATTTAACTTTTTAAGGAAAAATGTGAGAATTTCTGAATTAAACTTTAGTATTTCCAATAGTATTTTGATCTAATATCTTTCTTTAAAAAAATCCATCATTTAATCATTGAAACCAATCTAGGTACATTTAGAAGGTTACTTTGCTAGAATTTAAAAATAACACAATATTTTCTCCTCTTTGAAAAAACAGCTGTCATGGATATTGGTGACCTCATGTATGTCACAATAGAACTGTGCTCCATGCAACTATTTGTAACACCCTGGACTCAGTTTTCAATATCACTTAATAATTACTGAAATACAAAGCAGGAGAAGTCCCTAGATAGTTTTGTATTTTACCAATCAGAACAACACAGGAATGACACACATAAAATCTATTTGATATGATATTGATGACATAGTTTAAAAAAACATGATATTGATGGTAGCTTTATCTTTCTTTTTTTAGTAACAGTTTGTCAGTCTACAAAAAGCTCCCACCCGATACTCTTGGACTTGGAAAATTTGTTCTTTCTCTTAGTACAGTTTATAATAATGTTATGAGCTTTATTAGGT
>NW_006408731.1:1110387-1111678 GCF_000296735.1 Chrysochloris asiatica | reverse complement strand
ACAACAACAACAACAACACATAAATGTACACCCACGACCACATTAAAGTACAATAAATCCTGTAAATATGCTGACCTTCTATGAACTAATCTTACTAAATGGATATTATGGAGATTATCAAAATAAGATGTTTCAGTAGCTACCAGATCCACAAGATCCTGGCTGAAATTTTGTCTTTGGACCTCAATGCCCTTCTTTTGTACCCCTATAAACTCCTTAATAAAATGGTCTACTCTCTCCTCAATGTGTCTTGAAAAGGGAAGTGATAATTGTTATTAAATGCCATCTAGCTGTTTCAAACTCAGAGACTCTATATAGAGTTTCCCAGGAGCAGCTGGTGGATTTGAACAAAAACCTTGCTGTTCAAAGTGAACTTTCAGTCTAGTGTGTATCCTACAGCACCATACTAGGACTCCAAGTGATAATAATGAGAGTTAAATTAATTTTCTTTAAGAGAGGCCACCTTTCTGCCCCAAATTTCACAGCAACAATTATGAGCATTTACCACACCAACATTCATAAGAATTTAAAACAGATTTTTTTGGGAAAGTTTTTACTATGATTGAATAATTTTCTGTTACAGAGCAGAGAATCAACTTTACATTCAACAAATTATATACTTTGCTTCATCTTGATGATTACAATCCCCTCCATGAAGCAACAGTTATCCCATCTCTTCCTTGCAGCATCTATCTCCATTCCACCCACTTTCCAAAGTCCCCTGAACTTTATCCTGAGGTAAATGCTGTCCCCTTGATCTTGAATGGTTGACAGTTCTGTGGTGAGCATACCTTACTAGTGTTGCTGCGCCCCCCCCCTCCCCATGTACCTATCTACTGCCTAGCTGAAAATTGGTGTGCAAGAGTGAGTTACATTTCATATCTGAAGGGTGGCTGAAGACCACAGTCTCTGGTACCTCCAGTCTTTTTCTGAGCAGTAAGTATTCTTTATCATTTTGAATTTTGTTCCACATTTTCTCCCATTCTACTCAGGATCTTCTAATCTGATCCCTTTCAGAGTGTGATAAGTGGTAGTCAGGCACTATCTCGTTCTTCTGGTCTCAGGGTCATGGAGATTGATGTTCACGTTTTCTATTAGCCCCTTGGATTAATTGATTCCAAGCATCTTCATCACTTTTCTTTCCTCCACATAATGAGAGATCAATAGTTGCACTTTTGTTGTTGTTATTAAGTACTGTTAAGTCAATTCCAACTTATAGCAACCTTGTATAGGGATGGCTATTAATGAACTTTTAAGATCCATGTTGCTACTCATCAAAGTAGAATGTAGA
>NW_006408731.1:1107045-1109238 GCF_000296735.1 Chrysochloris asiatica | reverse complement strand
CAGCTACTTCTCTGAAATCCTGTCTCTTTGAGTTGGAATTGATCTGGTGGCACTTAACAACAACTCTCTCTCTCTCTCTCTCTATATATATATATATATATACACACTTGGCTTGAGATTAGAAAAAGATTAAAAATCATGCAGTGAAAGTACTATTTCAGTACAAAATTTATATTTATTGATTGCATGTAAGTGTATCTATATGATATTATTTAATTGTATGCAGAACAGGAAGTAGCACTCATAATAAAATGACACATTGATGATTTCCCTTTTTTTCTTGTTACCACTTTCACTGATTCACTAAGTTTAGCATCACTATCTTTAGCTCCTTTCACATGGGCTAGAAGCACCAAAAATACCTCTTGTACCGAAGAAATCCCCAAAGTGCTCTTTAAACTAAACAATAGTTAGCTTAATTAGCAAAGAATATTTTCCTTGAGCACTGTTTTCTATTAAAGAACTATTTGGGATCAAATTAACAACAACAACTTGAAAGACAAGATAGGAAGCATAGGTGGTAGTAAGCTTCTGTTGATGATGGAAGAATAATCTGAAAAAGGAGGGTGAGAATGTTTGGCCAACTCTAAGAATGTAATCTATATTAGTGAATTGCACATGTATGAATTGTTGAATTGGTGTATATCTTATTTTGTCCATTTTCATTAACAACAACAACACAAGTAAATAAGTAAAAGATATCTCTCATATATGGAGAGAGTAGAACTTTGTAAAACAAGATAATGCTGACATCTCCAAGGGAAGGATACAATGCATCTGACAGACAGAATTGATTTAACCTTATGCTTTCTTTTTTTTGTACTAAAACAAAAAATGGAGAATATGCATATAAGCAAGGAGACCTGGTGGCACTCTGGGATAGGCATTGGACTGTTAACCATAACATTGGTGGTTTAAACCCATCCACCAGCCCCTTAAGATTCATTGATAATTATTGGTGAGTGGAATGTGAAAGTTGAAAACAAAGAGGAAAGATCAATAGCTGCAATATATGACCTTGATGATAGAAATGATGTTGGAGATTACGTGATAGAATTTTGCAAGACCAATGACTTACTAATAGCAATTATCCTTTTTAAACAACATAAAAGGTGATTATACACATGAATCTCATCAGATGGAATACACAGAAATCAAATTGATGACATCTATGGGAAGAGATGGTGGAAGAGCACAATAACATCAGTCAAAACAAGGCCAGAAGCAAATTGTGGAACAGACCATCAGTTGCTCATATGTAAGTTCAGGCTGAAGCTGAAGAAAATTAATACAAGTCCACGAGAGTCTAAATATGACCTTGAACATATCCCACTTGAATTTAGAAATTGTCAAGAACAAATTTAATGTATTAGGCACTATTGAGCAAAGACCGAAGAGTTGAGGAATTACATTAAGAATAACAGAGGAAGAAAACAAAAAATATTAAAAAGACAGGAAAGAAAAGACTAGAATAGATGTCAGAGAAACTCTGAAACTTGTTCTTGAGTGTAGAGAAGCTAAAACAAATGGAAGAAATGAGGAAATAAAAGAGCTGAACAAAAATTTCAAAGGGCAGCTGAAGAAAACGAAGTAAAGTATTATAAAGAAATATGCAAAGACCTGCAATTAGAAAACCAAAGGGGAAGAACATGCTCAGCATTTCTCAAGCTGAAAGAACCGAAGAAGAAGAAAAAAATGCGAGTCTTGACTTGAAATATTGAAGGATTCTATGGGCAAAATATTGAATGATGCAGAAAGCATCAAAAGACAATGGAAGGAATACACAGAGTCATTGTACCAAAAAATGGCCACTGTTCAACCATTTCTAGAGGTAGCATATGATCAAGAGCCAATATCACTGAAGGAAGTTGTCTAAGGTGCACAGGAGGCATTGACAAAGAACAAGGCTCTGGAAATTGAATACAAATTGGAATCTTTTCACAAACCAATGCAGCATTGGAGGTACTCACTCATTTATGCCAAGAAATTTGGAAGCTAGCTACTTGACTAATTGTTTGTAAGGGATCTACATGTGTGCCCATTCCAAAGAAGAGTGACCCAATGGAATACAGAAATCATCAAACAATATCATTGATATTACATACAAGTAAAATTTTGCTGAAGATAATTAAAAAACAGTTGCAACAGTAAATAGACAGGGAACTGCCAGAAATCCAAGCCAAATTCAAAAGA
>NW_006408731.1:1103294-1106490 GCF_000296735.1 Chrysochloris asiatica | reverse complement strand
TGAACCACTGACCTTGTGATTCAAACCAATTTTGCAGTTCAGCGCGTTTATCCACAGTGCCACACCTGGATGATACAACCTTGTTTTATGTAAGCAAAGAGGATTTAAAATACTTACTGAAGAAGTTCAAAGACTACAGCCTTCCGAAGATAGCACAATATAAATAAAATGAAGATCCTCACAATTGGACCAATAAATAACATTATAATAAATGGAGAAAAATTGAAGTGTCAAAGATTTCATTTTTCTTGGATCCACTATCAACACTCATGAAAGCAGTCAAGAAATCAAATGACATATTGGATTAGGCAAATCTGCTGCAAAAGACCTCTTTAAAGTATTCAAGACAAAGAATATCAGTTTGAGGAGTAAGGTGTGCCTGTCTCAACCATGATATTTTCTATATCCTTGTATGCATGTGGATTAGTGTAATGTTGATTAGGAAGACATAGAACATCCTTGATTCTGTTTCTAATTTTAAAATGGGATGGTTAAAATCCCACCAATTTAGATGTCTGCTATATATTTAAAAAAATATATATTTTTTTTAATTTAAGAAAACTGAATTTTTTGTTTATCAAAAGGTTTATCTTGAATGGATATTACATTTATTGAATGTCATTTTTTATGTTTATTAAAGTAATTTAAAACTTCCCCTTTAATGAATTAATTAGATTTAATCAATTGATGTTAACATCCTTACATTTCTAAGGTTTTCAGTGATTTTTCTGTATTAGATCACTAGTCCTTTCTTTTGAGGTGTACTTGAATCAACAATCTTTTAATAACAGCCAAGTATAGTAACTGTTTGCACTGTCCTTGGACTTATTAAGAAATCCGTTGTTAGGTGCTGTTGAGTCGGTACCGAATCATAGTGACCTTATGCATAACAGAACAGAACATTGTCCAGTCCTGTATCAATCTCGCAATTGTTGCTGTGCTTGAGCTCATTGCTGCTGCCACTGCGACAGTACATCTTGTCCAGGATCGTCGTCTTTTTTTGCTGACCCTCCACTTTACCAAGCATTATATCTTTCTCCAGGAATTGGTCCTTCCTGATTATATGTCCAAAGTATGACAGACAAAGTCTGGCCATCCTGGTTCTGAGGAGCATTCTGGTTGTTTTTCTTCCAACACAGATTTGTTTGTCCTGATTCCACGTTTTTCTTTATATAATCCAGCTTCTCAAATTGAATAAGTATGGTGAAAGAATACATCCCTTGTGCACGCCTTTCCAAATCTTAAACCATTCAGTGTCTCCTTGTTTTGTTCGTAGAACTGTCTCTTAGTGTATGTATAGTTTCCTCATGAGCACAGTTAAATATTCTGGAATATTTGTTCTACACAATGTTGTTTATAGTTTGTTATGATCCACACAATCGAAAACCTTTGCGTAGTCAATAAAGCATAGTATTCTTTCTGATACTCTTTGCTTTCAGCCAAGTTTTACCTGATGCCAGCAATCATATCCCTTGTTCCTTCCACATCCTTGTCTGAATCCAGCTTGAACCTCTGGCAGTTCCCTGTCAATGTACTGCTGCAGCTGTTTTTGAATTATCTTTAGCAGAATTTTTACTTGCATGTGGTATTAATGATATTGTCTGATGATTTTTGCATTCCATTGGGTCACCTTTCTTTGGAATGAGCACAACTATAGATCTCTTCCAAGGAGATGATCAGGTGGCTGTCTTCCAAATTTCTTGGCATAGATGAGTAAGTGTCTCCAGTGCTGCCTCAAGTTTGTTGAAAGATTTCAATTTGTTTTCCATCAATTCCCTTGTTCTCTGCTGATCCCTTCAGCACACTTTGGACTTCTTCCTTCAGTGTCATTGGCTCTTGATCATATGGTGCCTTTAGAAATGGTTGAACATTGACTTTTTGTGGTTTTTTTCTTTGTTACAGTAACTGTGTGTATTCCTTCCATATTCTTTTGATGCTTTCTACATCATTCAATATTTGCCCATAAAATCCTTTAATATTACAAGTCGAGTCTTGAATTTTTTCTTCAGTTCTTTCAGCTTAAGAAATGCTGAGTGTGTTTTTCACTTTTGATTTTCTAACTCCAGGTCTTTGCACATTACATTATAATATTTGACTTTGTCTTCTTGAGCTGCTCTTTGAAATTTTCTGTTCAGCTATTTTCCCTTATTTCTTCTATTTGCTGTTAGCATATTTATACTGGAGAGCAAGTGTCAGAGTTTCTTCTGATGTCCATTTTTGTCTTTTCCTTCATTCTTATCTTCTTAACTACCTTTTGTCTCCTGCATGGAGGCACACAGCCTTGCTTAGTCCATGGATCTAGAGTCCATAGCTGTTCTTTCTTTCCATACCACTGCCTCTGTCATAGTCTCTGCTGTCACTGCTATCCCAGATAGGGATCCCAGGCTTAATTCATGCTCTTTCTACTTGATGGTACTTGGATCATTTGTTCCTGAAATGAAAGATTAACTGCTCCCCCACTTTTAGTTACACATCTTCTACAATTAGTTTGACAATCTCAATTAATCCTACTAGCAATTACTCAAAACTGAATCATAAAATCCTATCAGGACCATCCCCATATCTTAGGTCGGGTTTCTAGAGAAGTAAAATCAGTGAAACTTGTATATATATGCATATAAGTTTATTATCAAGGAAATGGCTTACAATTGCAGAGTCCCAGGTTCCTAGTGGAAGAGAGAGACAGCCTTTCGTTCGTGTGGTTTAAACCCACCATATGCTTCTCAGAAACCTAATATGATGTTGTTATGAGTGGGAACTAACTCGACTGCAACTAGCAAAAACAACAATGGCTAATGAAACAACCCTAGTGGCACGGAGACTAAAGCACTGGGTTATTAATTGAAATTCACAGGAAAAACATGTGGCAGTCAGCTTCTGTCAAGATTACAGCCTTGAAAACCCTATGAGGCTGTTCCACTCTGTTCTACAGAGTCACCATGAGTTGGAATTAATTCTATAACAAGAGATTTCTTTTTTTTTTTCCCCATTGGTTAATGATCATGAGCATCTTTTCATGTGTTTGTTGGAAGTTTGAAAGTCACCTTTAGTGAAGTTCATGTCCCTTAATCATTTTTTAATTGGGTAGGTGACCAAAATCCCAGAAAGTTGTTTTTATTGATTTTTGTTCCTTAATCCCTCATTGACACTGTAGGATCATCACTGGACTGCGAACCACAAGGTCAGCAGTTCAAAC
>NW_006408731.1:1084296-1101494 GCF_000296735.1 Chrysochloris asiatica | reverse complement strand
AACATATATGCAGTCAGATAACCTGATAAAAAGTAGCTTGGAGTTTATCAGTAGAAATATTATTTGTTACAATGTGCTTCCACTCCTCCAAAGAACAAAGAACCCAGAAATACAGTAGTTCATCCATGAACACTCAATGTATAACAAAGGTGACCCTGGAGAGAAGGGGGAGGTGACATTTTTAATCAACAATCTGGGATATTTAGAGAGGTGGAGACACAATGGTGAACTAGACAGAAAGGTTGTATGTAACCTCTACAACAAAGACACAGAAAATCAAATGAAACAGTTGCAGATGAGAGTCCTAGAACTCTGAGCTTCAGAGGAAGGGATAGAGATGTGGAATTAATGCTTACTAGGAGAGAGAGCTGAGCAGACATGTCAAAAAAAGAAGTGACTGCTGAGCTGTGTGGGTCAACTAGACCTGTCATAGCCATCTTGAGCATTCGTGAGTGGCTTTAGAGACAAGAAAGCATATTCGCATCTGGCTCGCAGAGACAAAGGTACAATTTTTTCCCTTATTTTCCACATTCCCCTGGTGACCAGAAATGAGGCTGGCCTCCACCAGCTTACACCCCAGGGAAGCTTATGCTTTCCAGGCAGTTGATGCTGCATGGAGATGAGTGCCAAGGTTGTGAGGGCCATTGAAGTAGGGAGGAGCTATTTGCAATAATGCCACTCAAGTGGGCCCTGCTCCAAGTCTTCAAAGTTGGTCCTAGCCAGGCCTGGACTAGCTCTCAATAGTAGATGCAGCTCAAAGGATGTTGGGGTCAGGGAAAAAAAAGAGAAAGAAAATAGATTGGTAATCTATGTGGGTAGAATATGGCAATCTTGTATTTTCTCTAGCAGCTGTGAGGGCAAGAGACCAGTAGGGGTCACAGAGGCATACCACTTATTGGTGGAGAGAAAGTCACTGACAGTCTTCCTTTTCTTTTTCTTTACTATTTTCTCTTTCTGCTATTGTTTGCTGGTTTGTTTGTGTTCCTTCTCTCTTATGTGTGTGTTTTCTCTTCTTGTGTCACCTGACAAGAGACAGCCACTGCAGGCATATAGTCCATCCACAGCCATACCCTCTATGTCCTCACCAACTGAACAGGAGTCAATAAAAATTGCTTTATAGTGGATCAAGGACAACAACCAACACCAGCTAAATCAACCCTGAGCTGAACTGCACAAATGGCAAACAGAGAATGGTGCACAAGATCATCTCCTGACCACACCCACTAGGAAGCATTTGGTGATTTCCTAAGAATACACTAACATACATTCAACAACTTAATACAAATACAACACCACAATGTTTTGAAAGCAACAGACAATTGCTGTTCATAAGAAGCAATACAGAGGAACAGAAAACAAATGATCAAGAGGTAGAGCAAGAAAATGTATTTGAGGAAAACAAGGCATTGAAGCTACCTGAAACACAATGCAGGTGAATTATATTTGTTATTGTTGTTGTTAAGTGCTACCAAGTCAATTCTGACCCATAGTGACCCTGTATAGGGTTTCCAAGGAGCAGCTGGTGAGCTTGAACCACCTACTTGTCAATTCAAATGACTTTGCAGTCTGGCATATTAGCTCACAGTGCCACACAGACACCTCCAAATGATTGCTCTTAACAACAATAAAATGATTGTCCTGGTGTGGCATTGTAAGAATAAGCACTCAACAACAGGTCAGTTTGAACCACAAGATCAGCTTTTCAAACTCACCAGCTGCTCTTCAGAAACCCTGTGCAGGGTCTCTATGAGTTGGAACCAACTCAATGACACTTAATGACAACAACAGGTTATTGACTGAAAGGTTGAGGAAAACAAGGAAGAATTCAGAAAAGCACTACAGGAACAATTAAACAAAATAAATAAAAGATTGAAAACAATAAAAAACCTGCAAATAGAAATCCATAGATTAATACTAAAATATCAGAAATACACAATACACTGAAAGGGCAAAGGAGTAGATTTGAATCATTGGAAGCCCAAATTAGTGAGCTTGAAGATAAATCTCTCAATACTAGCAAAGTAGAAGGACAACCAGAAAAAGAATGAAAAAATATGAAGAAAGCTACAATTCATGTGGTACAAACTAAAGAGGAGTAACTTATGAGTGATTAGAATTCCAGAATAGAAAGAGACAAAGAAAAGCACAGAAAAAATAGTCAAAGAGCTGCTGGAAGAAAATATTGCTAACATCATGAAAGATGAGACCATAAACATTCAAGAAGCTGAATGAACCTCAAACAGGATAGACCCCAAAAGAAAATCACCAAGGCATAGCATAGTCAAACTCTGCAAAATCAAAGACAAGGAAAGAATCTTGAAAACAGCTTGAGAAAAATGAAATGTTACCTAAAAAGGAAAACAAATAAGAGTAAGCTCTGATTTCTCAGCAGAAACCATATAGGTGAGAAGACAATGGAGGGACATATACAAAACTCTGAAAGAAAAAATAAAACTGCCAGCCAAGAATCATATATCCAGCAAAACTATCCTTCAAATACATTCTGCCAGATGATCAACTTAAAAATTAGCCTGCTGTATTTGGTCAAATACTTACCTGAATGTGAGGGCTGGAACTGCGGTTGCCTTGGCAGCACCAGACCAAATGATTTTATGTGGTCTGTGGTCCAGATGGTCCCACACCTGCTTTAGATGAGAAAAATGACCACAAACTTTATATGGAGAGAAAAGAGACATCAGGTAAGCAAAGCACTGCTTAAGAATTACAAAGTTGGAGGCCTCTCACTTCTGCATCTAAAAATTTACTACATAGCTACAGTGGTCAAAACTGGTACAATGAAAGATATGTAGATCAATGGAACAGAATTGAGAACCCAGAAGTAAATCCACCCACATCTTTGACAAAGGGCCAAAACACATTAAATGGGGAAGAGATAGTCTCTTCAACAAATGGTTCTGGCAAAACTGGAAATCCATTTGTAGAAAAATGAAACAAGACCCATATCTCACACCATATACAAAAACAACGTCAATATGGATTAAAGACCTAAATGTAAACCTAGAACTACAAAGATCATCATGGAATAAATAGGGGCAAACTTAGGGGCTCTAATACATTGATTGCATAAATACACTATAAAACATTAGCAAAACAAAAACCAACCAAACAAAATGAAAGCAAACAGTAGAAGACAAAATAGGACTGGAATCTCCTAAAAATTAAACATTTATGTTTAAGAGACTTAAACAGATGCTTCCCAATAGAGGCTATCTAAATGGCTAATATGCATATGAAAAGATACTTATCTTCATATGCTCTGAGGAAAATTCTAATGAAACCATTTCAAATTGTTGTTATTGTTGTTAAGTACCGCAAGTGGGTTCTCACTCATAGTGGCCCTGTGTAGGGTTTCCAAGGAGTGGCTGGTGAGTTTGAACCTCTGGCTTTCTAAACATATTAAGTACATTATAAGTGCTTGGTCTTATTATTAGCAGGAGTATTTCAGAATCAATGTCCAGTCAGAAGCAGATATTCAAAACCAACTGAGTTAGAAAATGAGTTAAGATGTGAAAAGCAAATCAGATTAATTTGGCCCTTTTTAGTGCTAAATCACTGTCAAATTTGCAGCGGAAAGAAGGAATGCACATGTTTAAGATTTTCTACTTCATGTCTGTGACTCCCTGCTAGATTTGAGTGGTGATTGGTGGTTATGCACTGTAGAGTCGGTTCCAACTCATAGCAACCCTGCATAGGGTTTTGGAAGCTGTAAATCATTACCGGAGCAGAAAGCCTCATCTTTCTCCCGCGGAACAGCTGGCAGTTTTGATTAGCAGCCAGATTCGTAACTCCTACGCTACCAGAGCTCCTTAGATTTGAGTAGACATACAATAAAAAATACAGGTTGCAGTTCCAGTAACAAAAAGTGTTTTCTAACAAGGAGATTTTATCATGTGATCAAGGAAGTTGTTAATGGAAAATCTTTGAAAACGAAATTGATAGTGACCATTGAAGTGTTCAGTATAAAAGTTTTGAGTTACATTTGATTATTTCCTAAACTTTTATAGAAAGAAATTTTGGATTGAATTTAAAGACACTCAAAAATACAAAAACAAAGAAAAAAACCTAATTTCCTGTCATTAGTCGATTCTGACTCATCATCAAGATCCTACCTAGGATTTCTGAGGTTATACATTTTTACAAGAACAGCTCATGGGTTTGAACTGATGACCTTGTAGTTAGCATGTGTCACTAGGGCTCCTAAAAGACATTTAGGAAGGTGTAGATGGTGCAGGAAGGTGAGCAAATACTACATTATTTATTTATTTTTACATCTTTATATTTTTATTTAATAAAGATTTCTATGATTTGTAGCAATACGTTTTGGCTTAGCCTCATATGAATGTAATAAAATAAAGAGTAAAAAAAATTACTACCTACATAGAATCACTAATTACATTTTGGAATTAAGATCATTCAAAATATTTACATATATTTTTAAAAAATTTACAAAGAAGAGACTTTAAATTCTTCTTCTTTTTTAGTTTTTAAAAGTTTTTATTGTGAATTGAGTGTAAGGTTTACAGGGCAGATCATCAGTTTTACATTCTACAAATCACACACTTTGTTTCATTACAATGATTATAATTGATTATAATTCCCTCCATCAGATAACAGTATTTCTCTCTATTCACTTTAGCTCTTTTTTTTTTTTTAAACAGTCAGGCATATACGGTAATTTATACCACCCAAGAAAACCTTCGGCAAGTCTGCCTCCTGGCCATCAGCTCCTAGTCTCTCTTTTCCCATGAATCTAGAGTCCTCAGCTGCTCGTTCTCTCTATGTCCCCATCTCTGCCTCCATCTCTGGTGTCGCTGCTTCTTTGGATAAGGTCCCGCATTGCGCTTGTGCACTTCTCCCTTGATGGTCCTAGGGAGTTCATTGTTTATGATATTGACATAATTTATTTTTCACAGGTTTATGGTATTGATATTTCATGGCTTCCAAACTTCCTGTGCATATAACCAGTTGTCTTGTAATTTGGGGCTTTACTCCATGGGGAACTGGGGAAAAAATTAGATGTCTTAGTACAACCTATTTCAATCACTGTCAATACAACTCAAAGCACCTTTTTTCTATGTCAGTTGGTCAATGAATTTATTTTCATTTCAGAGTGAGTTCAACATCATATTGAATGTGCTTTTGTGAAGAGTTGTGAAAATTACACAATTTTAACTAGGACATCCCCTTGAAGGGCATTAATTGCCACTTTGGGATTTGTCTTCCCAATGGTCCCAGTCAAGGAAAATATGCTATATTCTTCATTTGTTTTCATAAAGGTCCCATTTGTTCTTGGATCAAGGTTCATCCCCTGATAACTTGAATGCCCTAAAGAGTTCCAACATTCTGCTAAAAGCAAATGTTTTGAACAGAACCATGCTCTCTGCTGTGGCAATTCTAATTACAGTTATTCTCAAACTCTGCTTTCCACAGCAAGATTTGGATTAGTAGAAAAAATAATATAGAAAGAGTTGATGTTTCCAGGTTGTCTGACAACTGCAGAGCCTTCACATCCATTTACATGACGAGGGCATAGATGAGAAAGACAGTAGCAGGCATTGTGGACAAACACAGCAAGGTCAGTACTGAAAGTTAATGGCACACTACATAAGAACGAGATAAAGTGCAAAGGAATATTATGACAAGGGTAAGAAAACAAGTCTGTTAATAATAATGGGGTCAAGGAGAGTGTGTTTTCCCATAATATTATGATTTAAAAGGAGAAATAATTTCATTACATAGTTAGTATTGCTAGAGATTTCATTTCTCTATTCCGTTAAGAAAACTATCAAGCCATAAAGATCTTAACTTTTCTCTATATGAGTCCTGTCTTTTTTGATCCCTTGTGTTCTATCCTCTCCCCCACCCCCTTTTTTTTTTTTACCTCTAGGAGAATGTTGAAAGTTGAGTCATATCACTTTCTATTATTTGATGCAGTAAAGAATTTAGGCAGTTATATAAGGGAAGAAAGATGAGACTTTCTGTTTCCGTAAAGATTTACAGCCTCAGAAACCCTGTACAGGGTTGCTATGAGTCGGAACTAACTCCACAGCACACCACCACCACCTCAAGGGAAGAAAATTATCCCTGCATTGTAGGTAGTATCCACAACGCTTGCATTCAATTTTGTGTGTGTGTGATGTAATACCTCTTATTCAAGGGAAATTTAAAATTCCCTTATTCTTTCCCATCACCTCTTAAAAGGTGGTTGCTGTTTGTTGTTGTTAAGTGCTGTTGAGTCGGTTCCAACCCATAGCGACCCTGTATAGGGTTTCTGAGGAGTGACTGGTGAGCTTGAACCACTGACCTTGCAGTTCAAATGGCTTTTCAGTCTGGTGCATTAACCCACAACGCCACAGGTGGTGGTTGTGCTTAATTGCATTGATTCCAACACATAACAAACTGAAGGACTATTAGTGATTTGCTATTTGACAAAAGAAATTTCTTTTCCAAACAGATTGCTGGATAATTATTCTGGATGATAATAAGTTAATGGCTATTTACCTTATCAGTAATGTTAATGTTAGAGGTTGTATAAAAATATTGAATATTTGTGTCTGCTTGAACTAACTTCATAGCCTTGCATCAAACTCAGTATTTCTAGCTCTCTAGCTGTAATCTAACCAATTAGACTCATTTTATAGCTTATTTAAGAGTCAAGATTATAATATTTGAGTCATTAAGAATTCCTCAAAAGAGGTGTCTGCAGGTGGACCTGCTATGGTTGAGTTTTGCCATATCCAATGTCATAGAGTACACACTCACACTCTATTAAAATAAAAGCAAGGAGATATATTGAAAGCTAAAACACAGTTCAAACCAGGAAGCATAGATCTCCCAGAATGAAACCAGCGCTCCAGAGAACTGATTCTGACAATCTATTATAAAGGCAAAAATTGCAAGTATGAGGAATTAGCTAAAACATTTTTGTTGGCAGACATTTGAGTACTAGGTTACGGAAAATACAAAGTCTTATAAGGACCTAAGCCTAGGTGTGAAAAACATTTTCTTTTTTTTTTTGAGGCGGGCTAAGGGGCATCTTCTGAGAATTGGTTCAACCACTAAAGCCACATGATTCCTGGAACATCTGTGCAAACGACAATGATCGTTATTGTAATTTTGACCTAGTTAGCAACCCTTGACATAGTCTGCAAACTTTCTGGGAATTACAAAGCAGAAATAACTTTGGAGAAACAGTAAAGCTGACAAAATGGAGTCGGGCCTACGCTATGGCTAGAAGTCTCAGTTATTTTGAGTCCCGTGAATCTTAGCTTTTTGGTTCCACTAGAGAGCATGAGAGAACGAAAGGAAGCAGAAATTATATGGCAAAATAATTTAGGAATATTTAAATGAAGAGTTCATTTGTTTTACAGCAGCTGTTGTTGCTGCTAGATGCCCCTGTGTGACAGAGTAGAATTGCTCTGAAAGGCAGTTTCTAGGCTGTTATCTTTCTGGGATCATATTGTCAGATCTTTTCCCACAACTGCCAACCTTTGACTAGCAGTTGAGCTCTTAGCTGTTGCATCACTAGGCTCTTTCTTATAGAAATAACAGTATAGTCAATGAAGTGCTGATCTTTTTGTGAACAATGAATAATTTACAAGATAAGAGAATCAACTAAAAATCAAGATATTTCAATTTCTTACCTTTATTTATTTTTTACAGAATAAAAATCACAAGATGAAACTGTAATGCTCACATATCTTTAGTTGTCTTATTCAGAAGCTCCATTCCAAAATCTAGAAACTCAAAACACACGAAGTAGCTGTGAGTTCTGATTCAGAATTGAAATAAGGTCTCAGTGATTGTCCTTGCTGTTGTTGTTAAGTGCCATCGGTTCTGACTCATAACAACCTTGTATAGAGTTTCCAAGGTTATAAATCTTTGTGGGATGGCAAAGCCTCATCTTTCTCCTGCTATCAGAAGCTGATAGGTTCTAACCACTGATATTGTGGTTAGCAGTCCAGTGCTTATCCTACAGACCACAGTGCTCTCCAGTAATTGCCCTAAAGCTTATGCAATTATCTAGAAACTATCTTATACATGAGTTATGGTGTTGGAGGTGAATCTTAAAAGATCTTAAAAGACTGCCAAAAGAACAAACTAATCTGTGTTGGAAGAAATGCAGCCAGAATGTGCCTTGAAAGCCAGAATGGCCAGACTTCATCTCTCATACTTTGGACATGTTGTCAGGAGGGACTTGGAGAAGGATATCATGTTTGGTAAAGTGGAGGGTCGGAGAAAAAGAGCAAAACCCCCAACTAGATGGATTGGCACAATGGCAGTAGCAATGGGCTCAAACATAGCAGCAATTGTGAGATTGGCATAGGACCAGGCAGTGCTTCATTCTGTTGTGCGTAGGGTCGCTAAGAGTTAGCATCCATTCGATGGCAACTAATAGCAACAACCACCTTCAAACCCTGCTGGCCAGGTCTTACCACTCTGTGATGCGCACTCAACTCCAAGCACTACACTTTGAATTCCTCTCTCCTTTCTTCCATTTGAACACCCTCTTTTCTTGTCTTGTTCCCGCCGACAATTTTCTTCCACTCTATAATTATTTTCGGTCAAATGTAGTTATATTCTCATTTTCCTTAGGAAAGATTCCATCACTGATTTCTGTAATCTATTTCACTTCTTTATTCATCAGGATTAGTATCTTCAGTTTGTTTACATTGTGAGCACTCACAAGTTTGTGTGTATATCTGTTTATAGCTCCATTTGCATGTTATTTATTTTGTCAAGAAGGACATTGTTGGCATAAGTAAACAAATCAGAATATTTTGTTCTTTCTATGATCATATCCAATTGCAGTTGGATGTTTTCATTCAATATTAGCATTTTAATGTTGGGTCATGGTGTAGTGCTCTTGGATAAGCACTGGACTGGTAACCACAATGTTGACAGTTCAAACCCACCAGCTGCTCTTGGAAACCTTATACAGAGTTGCTTTGAGTCAGAATCGACTTAACAACACACAACAACACTGAATCATTTTTCATTATATAGAGAACTTTCAGATACATGTAGAATTATTAAGACTTTTCTCTGTAGTCATGAAATTGGAAATGGTCCAAAAATGTGGGAAAGGGAAATAAAATAATATTAGTTTTTTTTGGTAAAATAAGATTTTTTAAATGAAAATGATCTTTTTTGGTGATGAAATATCTTTAATTTTCATTCATCAAAATTCTAAATAAGGGGTGAGAAGTTGTTGATTCTATCTACAACAGACAAATACTGAATAAAAAATAAGAAAATTCTAGAAATTGTATTTCCACAATGAAGGTGGCACAAATTTCTTCCCCAATCTGTTTGTACTGATTTGACAATGGTAGGCAGCTTTTGGACTTATGTGTTTTTTTCTTCAGGCCACAGGAAATGAATGATAATGGAAAAAATACAAGTTCTGAAGGCTATTTTATTTTACTGGGTTTTTCTAATTGGCCTCATCTGGAAGTAGTTCTCTTTGTGATTATCTTGATATTCTACTTGATGACACTGTTTGGCAACCTGTTCATCATTATCCTGTCATACTTGGACTCTCATCTCCATACTCCCATGTATTTCTTCCTCTCAAACCTCTCTTTTCTGGATCTCTGCTATACCTCCAGCTCCATCCCTCAGTTGCTGGTGAACCTCAGGGGTCCCAAGAAGACCATCTCTTACGTTGGTTGCATGATTCAACTCTACTTTGTCCTTGCACTGGGAACGACAGAATGTGTCCTACTAGTGGTGATGTCTTATGACCGTTATGCAGCTGTGTGTAGACCCTTGCATTATACTGTCCTCATGCATCCTCGCTTTTGCCACCTGTTGGCTATAGGTTCTTGGGTAAGTGGCTTAGCTGCTTCAGCACTTCATTCCTCCTTTACCTTCTGGGTACCGTTGTGTGGACATCATCAAGTGGATCACTTTTTCTGTGAAGTTCCAGCACTGCTGCGGTTGTCATGTGTCAACATCCGTGCTAACGAACTGACCCTCATGGTCATGAGTTCCATTTTTGTAATCATACCACTTATCCTCATTCTCAGCTCTTATGGTGCCATTGCCAGAGCTGTGCTGAGAATGCAGTCAACAACTGGACTTCAGAAAGTCTTTGGGACATGTGGAGCCCATCTTATGGTTGTATCCCTTTTTTTCATTCCAGTTATGTGCATATATCTTCAACCACCATCTGGGAAATCTCAAGATCAAGGCAAGTTCATTGCCCTCTTTTATACTGTTGTTACACCTAGCCTTAATCCTCTAATATATACCCTCAGGAACAAAGATGTAAGAGGAGCAGTAAAGAGACTAATGGGCTGGGAGTAAGACATGTGACAGAGAAATCAGCTGTTCTGTAATTTTTCTTCAGGGGTTTTGTCCATTTGGGGGGTTCTGAGATTTTTTGATCTACAACCCACCAAGCACTTGGATGAACAGTTCACCCATAAATTTGTTGTTATTTTTGTTGGCTAATTTTGAAATATTATTTATATACAAGCTTTAGACTAGTACCACTTCAGTCTTTGAAAAATTCCATATTTAGTTTCCATATTAGGCTTGTCTTTTAACATACATGTGTGTTTGTGTGTTATTACACAGAAAGTATTAAAAATATTTAAGATGTTAAAAACCAGCATTATCAATATGTTAAGTATTCTGGAACACTTAATTGTGTTCATGAGGAATCTGTACATGGACCAAGAGGCAGTTGTTTGAACAGAACATGGGAACACTGAATGGTTTAAAATTAAGAAAGGTGTGTGACAGGAATGTATTCTTTCGCCATACTTATTCAACCTGTGTGCCGAGCAAATATTCCAAGAAGCTGGGTTATATGAAGAAAAACGTGGCATCAGGATTGGAGGAAGACTCATTAACAACCTGTGATAAGCAGATGATACAACCTTGCTTGTTGAAAGTGAAGAGGACTTAAAATATTTACTGATGAAGATCAAAGAGCACAGCCTTCAGTATGGATTACATCTCAGTGTAAAGAAAACAAAAATCCTCACCACTGGATCAATAAACAACATTCTTATCAATGGAGAAAAGATTGAAGTTGTCAAGGACTTCATTCTTCTTGAATCAACCATCAACTTATGAAAGCAACAGTCAAGAAATCAGATGACATATTGAGTTAGGCAAATCTGTTGCATAAGACCTTTTTAAAGTGTTGAAGAGCAAAGATGTCAGCTTGAGGACTAAGGTGCTCCTGACCCAAGCCATGGTAGTTTCCATAATCTCATATGTATGTAAAAGCTGGACAGTGAATAAGGAAGACCGTAGAAGAATTGATGCTTTTGAGTTATGATGTTGGAGGAGAATATTGAAAGTGCCATGGGCTGTCAAAAGAACCAACAGATTTGTGTTGGAAGAAGTGCAGCCAGAGTGCTCCTTGGAGGCCAAGATGGCCAAACTTGGTCTCTCATACTTTGGACATGTTGTCATGAGGGAGTTGGAGAAGGATATCATGTTTGGTAAAGTGGAGGGTCAGAGAAAAAGAGGAAGACCTCCAGCGAGATGGATGGGCAAAGTGGCAGCATCAACGGTCTCAAGTGTGGCAACTATAGTTAGGTTGGCCCAAGATCGGACAGTGTTTCGTTCTGTTGTGCATAGGGTCGCTATGAGTCAGTACTGACTCGATGGTACCTAACAACAAAAGAGAGCAATAGAGAAAATACATAGACTAATCGTGATTTTGGACATTGAACAGGCATGACATTTAGCAATAAAATTCTATCATAGCAAAGAAAATGGCAAACATAGTAAGTAGCATAACTTATTATATGATAAATGAATATACTTGTATACTCTTTGGATGAAACACATTTTCAAGATATTAAGTTCTATGAGTAACTTATTTTATGGGTCTGTATACTTGTCAAATTGAACAGTATAAACAAATGTATGCTCAAAATGTTTCATTTGTTCATCCATTCATTTATTTATCTATTCACTCTACTAGTTAAATTTTATTAAGCATCTCTCACTCCTTTATTGTGGGGTTTTTGGTGATATATGATGGTAAGTCAAAAAGTATTTCTATTAGGATTCCACTTCATGCATGCACAGATTTATCCCACACAAAATGTGTTTAAACATGTCTCTGAAATCCGTGGATGGATGGCTGCAGACAAGTTTTCTCAGTAACACACTTGCTAGGGTGACTTGAAAAACAAGGTCCATTCAAAACAATGGCTTCTGAGGGAATCTGCTGGGTCAGTTTAAATCAAGGCAGAAAGGTCATCACAGAAGGCTATGATGACTATTTTTGGAGATTCCAAAGGGGCAATCTTGGTAGATTTTCTCAAAGGACATAGGATTATCAAAGGGCTTATTAGGAAGAAGTCTGACAAAAATGTAAGACAGCATTGGTGAGAAAAGGGCCAAAGATGTTGTGCCATGGAATTCTTTTCCATTAAGACAATGCACCTTTTTCTTCAATGGAATGTCAGATTTTCATTGGGAAGCCTTACCCATCCACCCTACAGCTAGGATCTTGCTCCTTCAGATTTCTTTTGTTCCCTAAACTCAAAGGACATTGAAAAGGAACACAGTTTGAGTTCCTGGAAATTTTCAAAACTGCTGTTTTGACTTGATGTAAATAAAACAGCACAGAGTTTTTGAAATGGATTGTTGTTGTTAAGTGCTGTTGAGTTGGTTCCAATTTATAGCAACCCGAGGAGCAGCTGGTGGATTAGAGAGATGGAAACATGGCCTTCAGAAGTGTATAGATCTGGTTGGAGGAGATGCCAAGAAACAATTGTTTTACATTTTGATATCTCTATTTAATAAAAGCTTCTCTGATTTATAACACTACTCTTTTATTTCCTTTGTAGATGATAGAACTCAGTGTTTAGTAGAGGAGATGGCAATATAAGATCCTTTGTAGATGAGGGAACTCAGTGTTTAGTAGAGGAGATGGCAATGTAAGATCCTTTGTAGATGATAGAACTCAGTGTTTAGTGGAGGATATGGAAATGTAAGATCTGTATGTGACTCAATTTGTCATTAGGCAAAATGCTAGTAAGTCAAGGTAGCTTTTTAAAACCTAAAACAAACAAAAACAATTTGGTCATGAATCTTGAAAAATGAAATGATTGCTAATTTCTATAGGAAAATGATGCTATTAATTAAAAGAAAATGAAATATGCTTTCATTGGATTGATGATGTGATGTTAAGTGCCGTCAAGTCGGTACCGACTCATAGCGACCTTTCATGGGGTTTCTGAGGAGTGGCTGGTGAGCTTGAATTGTTGACCTTGAGGTTCATATAGACTTTGCAGTCCAGCGCATTAATCCACAGTGCCACATCAGGACTCCAAGGAATGCTTGTGAATAAGTAAATTGTTATATATCTTACTCCTATCATCACCACCTGGAATAAATCTAATCTGCCCATTCCATGTTAAAGTGGAAACACTCATTTGGAGCTGTTGTTATGTGCTGTGGAGTCAGTTTTGACTCATAGCGACCCTGTACAGGGTTTCCGAGGCTGTAAATCTTTACGGGAGCAGAAAGCCTCATCTTTCTCCCACGGAACAGCCGGTAGTTTCGAACTGCTGACCATGAGGTTAGCAGCCCAATTCGTAACCACTACATTACTAGAGCAACTTCAATCGGAGCTAGACACTTTAAATGCAGGTATAGTGACTAAAGAACAATTTATTTCGAAGTAACATTTTGAAAATTCATAACTTTTGTAGTTGTAATCCAGGTATTAGCTGTAGCGTTCTGTCTTTTAAAAAATTGACAAATAATTGCTGCAAATCATATCTAGATTGTAAAGCTAAGACAAAAATGAGGCTTTAGAATTTTCCTCACATTCCTGAGTGTATTATCATTACATGGTCTACTCTGTTTGGATTCTGTCTCTCTGCTGACTTTGCTCTCCACTGTAAATCCTACCAGACATGCACTCTTATATAGGGTATAGTCCATGTCCTCGAATCCATTTCCCAAGCAAGGCTCAGGAATGTAAACAAATTTTTATCTAATAATGGAGATCGCATACAGGAGTTACTTCACACATCACAAAAACTTCATAAAATGTGAAAACATGCATTCATACTGCCACCATGGACATGTTACCATTTGGGACACTTCGTTTTGCCCTCCAGTCTCTTGCTATCTGCTGTAGAGCATAAAATCTGAAGGCTTTTTGCCTGTAAATGACTTCAGCCAAGATAGCGTGTGACTCCATTTTGTGCTTAGGTTTTTAAGTGTTCAGATGCTAATTTGTCTTAAATATTTCATGCACCTCTGGCAGTTGAATGAGTCTTCCTCCAATCCTGATGCCACATTCTTGATACATAAACCAGGTAAAAGACATCACAAAAAAGCATTACAGACCAATGTCCCTAATGAAAGCAGAAGAAAAAAATGCCACAAAATTCTACCCAACAGACTTCAGTAACATATTAAACAACAGCAGTATATTAATTGTAAAAAATGGTGTGGAGGTGATGTTTGATCTCCTGTAACTTCACATGTGATGATGATGATGATGAGAATCACCATCAACATCAGCCCAGAGATGCGTACTATGAGGTGGAGGGCAGACATGCCTCCACCTCGAAACCTTTTACCAATTCTGACACCAACTGTCCCTCTCACTCTCTACTTCTTGGCTTTGTTCAATAATTCATTGCAATTTTGTTGTTGTTATGTGCCGTGGAGTCGGTTCTGACTCATAGCGACCCTGTACAGGGTTTCCGAGGCTGTAAACCTTTACGGGAGCAGAAAGCCTCATCTTTCTCCCACGGAACAGCTGGTAGTTTCGAACTGCTGGCCCTGAGGTTAGCAGCTCAATTCGTAACCAATACACTACCAGAGCTCCTTAATAGCCACATAGAAATCACAGCCAATACTCACAGTTGTGGGGTTTCTTAGGGATGTAATAGGTTACAATTCAGGTTCAGAAAAACACAAGATACACGTCTTTAATCAGGACAACCTTACAGGTATGCCCAGAACCAGTGACCTTCCAGCCTCTACCCTACTCCGGTGTTACAAAGCTTTTTCAGCTTTGTCAATAAATGCTCAGACACCCCACTCCACCAGTAAACCTTGCTCTTGGGTGCTTAATTTTAGCTCTGTGGGTCAGCAACCTAGTTCCCACAGGACAATTGCCAAAGATACTCCATTCTATCAGAAAGGTTCCTCGTGGAAGGTACTCAGTTTTCTTGTCCCATGATCTGAGAAGTACACCATTCCATCTTGAGCCAGTTTCCTGATTGCACTTCCTCTGTTCCTGTCATTTCTCTGCAGCCATAGTGCTCCTTGGAGGCCAAGATGGCCAAACTTTGTCTCTCATACTTCTGTCATATTGTCAAGAGGGACCAGTCGCTGGAGAAGGATATCATGTTTGGTAAGGTGGAGGGTCAGAAAAAGAGCAAGACCCCCAGAGAGATGGATTGGCCAAGTGGCAGCACTGATGTACTCAAGTATTGCAACTATAGTGAGGTTGGCCCAGGATCGGGCCAGTGTTTCGTTCTGCTGTGCATAAGGTCACTATGAGTCAGTACCGACTCAATGGCACCTAACAACAACAACAACAGCATATTTAGCCATCCATCTCCTGTTTCTGATGTCACAGTTCTGTCTGCCAGATCAAGGCAGTTCAGCACAGGGATCTACTTCCTTGCTGGTAGTGAGATCTATGTGCACTGGAGAAGAATGCTTATTATTATTAGGGGTGGAGTACCCAGTGAGCAAGGTAAGCACAGGCAGAAAAGTAAGTCCATGCTTACCTTGCTCATTGGGTACTCAGTATCTGTCAGAGACTGTAAATTTGAAAAGAAGCTTTCATCCTGTAGGAAGGTGCTGTGGAGTTGGAAGAGAGACAGATGTCAACCATATTTGGAAGCAGAATCTTTGATGGGGTGAAAAATAGGAGACGGTTCACTATAGATTATTTTAGAGCACAAGTAAGCCCACACTTACCTTGTTTATTGAGTAATCTAGCACTGAAATTTGTTCGGATGCTGGGGGAAGTTTTTTATAGGTTTGTTTGGTACAATTGGCTATGGTTTCATGTGTTTAAGTTCATTTTAGTTGTTCTGTCTATAACTGAAACTGGTATGCATGGTGGTGGTGGTTATGTGTTGTGGAGTTGGTTCCGACTCATAGGGTTTTTGAGGCTGTAAATCTTTGCTAGGACAGAAAGTCTCATTTTTCTTCCATGGAACAGCTGGTAGTTTTGAACTGCTGACCTTGAGGTTAGTAGTCCAACTGTTAACCACTATGCTTGTTGTTGTTGTTAGGAGCCATGAAGTCAGTACTGACACATAGTGCACCTTACACCCAACAGAATGAAACACTGCCCAATCCTGGTGCAACCTCACTATAGTTGCCATGCTTGAGCCCATTGATGCTGCCACTTTGCCAATCCATCTCGCTGGGGGTCTTTCTTATTGCTCAGATTGCATTTTTGTGTAGACCCTCCCTCTTAATATTTATCAAATTGTTAATCAAATACATTAGCTAATATCACATAATTTTTATTTGTGTGTATGGAAAATTTCAAATATTTCTGATAATTTTGAATGTTGTTTAGAATTCGCCCCAAATGATATACACCAGCATCCATTCATTGGTGTCAAGAACTGATAGCTAGTACCAGATGATCTGTATTTTTTCAAATAGTTGGTCTGGATTGCAATTGATTCATGTTCAAGATAACAAGTGATTTTCCATCCAATAATTTGCTTACATTTTGATCATACTAGAAAATTTGCCAGAAGTTCAACTGACCTCTTTTTTTTCTTACAAGTCTTTATTTATTCACTTACATATTTCCAGGTTGAATTTTCACCATCTTAATTCAACACCAAATACTTACAAATCCATTGATTTGCTCTCATAGTTTGTAATTATGTAACAAGTTTTAAGTTTGGGGTGTAAATCCTAGAAATCAAGCTGTAGCACTTTCAACTCTTAATGGTACAGATTTTGAGCACAATTTGCATTCAAAATTTGCATCAATAGAAAGATACTTATATTGTTGAAGTAATAAGTTGTTTTCCATTCCAGAAATAAAAATGACTTCTCATACTAATTCTCACAGTTTCAAAAGGTATTTCTGGCTGTTTTAATTTTTGCACAGA
Organism: Chrysochloris asiatica; assembly: GCF_000296735.1. NCBI lineage: Eukaryota > Metazoa > Chordata > Mammalia > Afrosoricida > Chrysochloridae > Chrysochloris > Chrysochloris asiatica. The sequence goes on along the minus strand of NW_006408731.1, from coordinate 1,084,380 downwards.
TTTATTTCCAGGTTGTGATTCATTATTTATTTATTTATTTTTAAATGTTTTATTGTGAATTATGTGATAGTTTACATGGGAGAA
>NW_006408731.1:1082814-1083431 GCF_000296735.1 Chrysochloris asiatica | reverse complement strand
GGTTCACAGGAGTCTGTTTAACATTGTAGGGCTTAGCTTGCAGCTTCATTGCTGTTTTCCCCTCACTTCCTCCTATTGGTGATGAACGAGGTCACCAAACAGAGCATGTATTCCCATTGAGTCTTAGTCTTGGGAGGGGGTTTGCTCTGAGGGGACCCGACCACTTACCTTGATATCTCCTGGGCGAGCAACTTACTTGTACTTATAGTAAACAGTTGGTCTGCCATTATTGTTTTATATTTTTTCTGTTGGTCTTTCTTTCAAGAAGTGTCTTTTGTTCTTCTAGCCACTCCAGGCTGGTCTGCCCATCCTTTCAAGTGGAAATTTCCCACCTCTGAATATTCTGGATGCTGTTCAGGATTCCACCTATAGTCTTATGTAATGCAGAGGCTCCACAGGAAGCCTCCTTCACTGGCCACCTTGTATCCCATTTTAGGTATTCCAATCAGTTATAGTCAGAAGATGGACTTACAAGCTTTCTATGGTGATGTTTCTGGCTATTCCTTTCTCTCTCCCTCCAGTGTCTATTTTATAATATAATGCAAGGGAAACCAAGATTCAAAAGACAACCAAGCATTTTAACATTATTTCCCCTTTTCCCCGCATTCTAACCATGT
>NW_006408731.1:1060106-1080654 GCF_000296735.1 Chrysochloris asiatica | reverse complement strand
TTTTGTATATACACTTTTAATTATGTTGAGGAATTTCCCTTCAATTCTTATTTTGTTGAGTGTTTTTATCAGGAATGGATGTTGTATTTTGACAAATGCCTTTTCTGCATCAATTGATATGATCATGTGATTATTTTCTTATTTATATGGTGGATAACGTTGATCATTTTTCTAATGTCGAACCATCCTTGCATCCCTGATATGAATCCCACTTGATCATGATGTACTATCTTTTTGATGTGGTGCTGCATTTTGTTGGCTAGGATTTTGTTGAGAATTTTTGCATCTATGTTCATGAGGGATATTGGTCTATACTTTTCTTTTTTAGTGATGGTGATTCATCATTAATATAACTTCTTTGTTCTCTCACTGATTCAGATGATTTATGCTTATGATATTAAAATGGAGCATCAAGAAATTTATTAACATTTTGTCTTTTTATTTATTCAGCAATATTTTATGATGAATTATTTCATTAAAAATTAAGGCACTTAACACTTGTTAAATAAGAACTACAGTGCAATTTGAATCAATAGCATCTACATAAATTGAATATGGTAAATGTATGATTCTTGTAATTCTCCTTAAAGCACAGAGTGCTTCCCAATGAATGCTCACTGTTGTCATGCTGTCTATCTGGATGGACCAAACACACAGAACATAGTGAGATGTTTTTCATGCACTGTTGAAAGGAAGCCCAGTGACGAATTGTATAACAGTATGAACAAATAAATTTATAACTTATATTAATAATTAATTTTATTAATTTAGCACAGTCACTATTTTATTATGGAGTATATATACTTAAATATAATTTATAAATACAGTATCTATCCAGGTATATAGTAGCTAAATTCATCAAGAATATAAGAAACATGACAAGTTTTGCAAGAGGAACATATAATATGAGATTTAGGGAATTATTAGACAAAGCATGAATTTTTAGAGAACCTTTGAATAAACTTACTCTAGTCCTGGTATAACATTGTAGGATAAAGCACTGCATCTCAAAGTCAGTTTGAACTGCAAGATTGGCAGTTCAAACTCACCAGCTGCTCCTCAGAAATACCCTATACAATGTTACTATGAGTTAGAACTGACTTGACGGCACTTAATAATAACAACAATTGCTAAAAAATTTCTTTTGATTTCTACCATCTTTCACTTGGAACTAAAAATCCTCCTTGTCAGGTTGACTAATGCTCTCTTCACATCTTTATTCCTAAGGGTATAGATGAAGGGGTTGAGTGTAGGCGTCACCACTCCATAGAACAGAGCCATGAACTTGGGTTGGTCCCTTGTGATGGAGGAAGGGGGCTGAAGGTACATGCTAATGCCTGGACCATAAAATAAGAAAACTACTATGAGGTGGGAAGAACATGTCCCAAAGGCCTTTTTCCTTCCCTCAGAAGATTTAATCTTCAACACAGCATGTCCAATACAAGCATAAGAAGCAAGAATTAAGCAGAGTGGAACAGCTAACATAAAAATGCATATGATAAAGAGTGTGAGCTCATTAACACTCTTTTCACCACAGGCAATCTTTATTAGAACAGGAATCTCACACAATAAGTGATCCAGTTTGTTGAGACCACAGAGTGGTAACTGCAATGTAACGGTGGCCTCTGAGACAGCATAGGTCATTCCACTCAGCCACATAATGGATACTAATAGGATGCAGATTTGCTGATTCATGATGAGGGTGTAGTGTAGAGGCCTGCAGATGGCCACAAAGCGGTCGAAAGACATAATAGCCAGGAGCAGACATTCTGTGCCACCCATCATATGGAAGAAATAAAGTTGAACTGCACAGCCCATGTAACTGATTGTCTTCTTAGAGCTTCCCAAGTTAAACAACATCTGAGGGACAATGCTTGTGGTATAACACATGTCCAAAAAGGAGAGGTTAGTGAGAAAGAAATACATGGGGCTCTGGAGCTGGGGGTCTAACCTGGATACCAGAATGATGGCGATGTTTCCCATCATGGCCATGGGGTATGTCATCAGAAGAATAATGAAGAGTGGAAGTTCTAGCCATGGACGGTCAGTGAAGCCTAGTAGAATAAACTCCTCAGGGTGACTTTCATTAATTAATGACACCATCTTCAGTTTATTTAAACTGTAACTGGAAAGTGATAAAGAAAACAACGTCCAAATAACAAAACATGATTATGTATTGATCATCCATTCATAGCAGATGATGTACTTGAGGATGAAATAACATAAATGATCTAGCATGAGGAGACCTAACTTCCCTTTATGACGCCACAAATTAAAGGCAGTCGCTTTAACCATTCTGAAACTGAATTTCTTCCTTTGTATAATTAGAGTCCAGTAACTATCTCCTTGTGTGGCACTGTAGGATCAGCACTGGACTGTCAATCACAAGGTGAGCAGTTCAAATCCACCAGTGCTCTTTGGAAATCCTATACAGGGGCGCTATGAGTTGGAACCAACTCGATGGCACTTAACAACAATAAAACATCATCAACAACAGCAACTATCTCCTTGGGTTGTGGTAAGCATCAAATGGAAAATAAAAGTAAAGGTAAGGTGTTTGGGAAACTCCAGTGTAATGGTATGCAACTTTGGTTTGCAAAATAATCAGATGAAGAGGCTGTTTAAAATACAAGTTATTGATTTCTATATCCAAGTGTCTAATAGAGTTGATGTAGTGTGGGACCTAGATACTGCATGTCTCATTTCGAGAAACACTGATGTAAAACAGTGTCAAAAAGAGTCAAGATGCTGAGGAGCTGACTGTTTGGCACACAACAATAACGTATTTGAAGAAGGAAAATGGAAACTACCGGAGCTGTAAGAACATCAAGCTAGTGTTGTCCAGTCTCACCTATTTAGTTGCATAATTAAGTTGTCTCTATGTGCAATTGAGTAAGAAACTAAAACTGCTTTAGCTTCAGTGTCTTTAATTATACATTTAGACAGTTGAGCATACCCAAGAGTTTATTTCTGTGTATTTTTTTTTTTATAAGGCTATTGAGTGCAAACTTGGTGTACTTTATATTTCATGGAGAATTGTAGCTAGTTTATCCATATTATAGGGATCTTCATTTGTGGAGTGGGCTGATGAACCTGTTTTTTTTTTTTTTTTAATTTTTTTGTGAATTATATGATAGTCTACATGGGAGAACTTTAGCTCTACATTCATTCCATCTCACATCATCTCACTGCCATGGTTCCAATCCCCTCCATGCACCATCAACCACCCAAAGGGTATATCCCAGAAACCCGCCCCCTACACTTCCCCCTTCTCCCCCTAGTTTTCGGTCCACAGTCCCTTTCCCTCTCTGGGTCCAAGGCTGATGAACCTGTTTTATGTAAGAGTTTGGACAGTTGTCAGTGATTCTCTGATTAGTCATAGTTACAAAATATATTCATAACTCCAAGAAGCTGTTAGCAGAAGAAAAGTCTATATCCCACTTTAGGCTCAGAGATTTATTCTAGCCCCCCAAATTGTTTTATCTTTTTTTTCTTAAAGTTAAAAAACACAATGACACAACATTAATTAGCTGAGTGAAGTAGCAATTTGAGAACGATTAGCTTGGCAATGAGGTTTTTTGTTATGTGTTTTTCTATAAGTGGTAAAGTATGTTTTACAAAATCCATAATCTTTCTTAAAATTAAACATATTCAGATGGAAAGTTAAGATATTGCACATACGCAACAAAATTCTGAGTTACTCAAGTGGTCAATTACCTTTTTAATGATACCTTCCTAAAAGCACAATTTTCACAATTTCTTTTGCAATAAATCTCAAAGCCATCCTGTGAGGACTAAGATGTGAGTAATACCCTTTGATGACACACTACCCTAGTCTACTAGTGTACAACAGCAATAACAAAACAAAATTAATTCCAGATAGTCCTTAATGATCTCTGTGTGTCAAATACTGCAATATACTATTTATATTGATCAACTCATTTAGTTTTCAGTACCCATAGTTCTGGATAGCTTATTGTTCATCACTGGTTTCTATTCTATAGCGAATAAGTAGGGAGGCTCTAAAGATGAAAAAGCAATTAATGTTCTAAATGAGGAAGTGAAGTAATGAGGCAAAATTAGGAGTTTCAAGAATCCAGAGAAAGCAGCTATACTCCAGGGATATTTCATGAATGAATGGTGTCCCTTCCATCCTAATTTGAGCTTCATGTTATTAAAAATGTTATATGAAAACATTAAAGGCAAAAACATGTCTTGGACTAAGTTAATTTTCAGGTGAATATTGTATGTCATATGAATTGATTTACTTGCTAAAATAATTATCCTAAAAATTATAATCTGCCCACATCATTAAATAATTGCACTGCAAGACAATTGCCTATTACTGTAAAAACTTGATATTCACCTTTTATTTTATCATCATGGATTGTTTCTTAGCCTTTTAAACACTAATTTTATATTTGATAGTCCATAAGTTCTTCCATAATTAAGTCCTGGTAAGGAGCTCTGGTAGCGTAGTGGTTACAAATCGGACTGTGAACCGCAAGGTCAGCAGTTTGAAACTACCAGCTGCTCCGCAGGAGAAAGAGGAAGCATTCTGCTCCCGTAAAGATTAACAGCCTCAGAAACCCTGTGCAGGGTTGCTATGAGTCAGAACCGACTCCACGGTACACAACAACAACAATGGTGCTGTAGATAAGCACTAGGCTGCTAACTGCAAGGTCAGTGGTTCAAACCCACTAGCTGCTCCTTGAAAACACTATACAGAGTTGCTATGTGTCAGAACAACTTGATTGTCACTTAACAACAATTACCAACATAAATGTAAAAAGCAGAGAGCATTTCATTTCAGGGAGCTTTTCCTAAACTTTGGGAACACCTAGCTGATTGGTTAGGAAACAACTAACTTTCTCTTTATTGTAAATTAAGCTCTCTCCTTTACTCAAAACAACCTTAAAAATTTATATAATAAGAAACACTGTATCTGAGGGATGTCAAATACCTGAATGAGGTCATATGACCTTTAGTCATATGACCTTTTTTTTTAAAAAAATTATGTAGTCAAAATTTGATGGCTTGAGTGTTTTTAATTGGATAGTCCAATTATCAGATAGATACAACTTTTGTTTCTTACAATTCCTTTTATAAAACATAAAGGTAAAAAGTGTTGTAAACATGAATAAAATATTATATGTGATCTAAAAAGGATAACACACTAGAATGAAAAAAGGGAGATTTTAAAACAATGGAGTCATGGCATTGTAATGACATGATCTTAAACAGCTGTGAGTAAATGTTTTGCCACATCATGTAGCAAAACAGTGATAGAAAAAACACTACATCCAACAGCTAAAATGAAATATCATGAGAATGATGTGGAATAAGTAAGATTTAGGGAAAGAATTTTGAGCTTAAATGTACTTCAAAAGTAAATTACATTGATTAGGTCTATCTATTATTATGTTTCTAAGGACCTATCCTTAGAAATTCCCCATTTATGAAAAGATTTCAATGTAATGAAGGAGAATCTGGGTGGTCACTATTCACAAACAAGATTGTACTTAATAAGGCAAGTAAAATGAACAAATTGCCAATTAATATAATAAATATAATTCCTAAAAGCATACTTGAATGAATATTGTAATTAGAGTTGTTGTTAAGTGCTGTCAAGTTGCTTCCAACTCACAGCGACCCTGTATAGGGTTTCTGAGAAGCAACTGTTAAGTTTGAACTGCTGACTTTGGTATCCAAAGTGACCTTATGGTCAAGTGCTTATCCTACAATGCCACACCAGGACTTTATTATGGAAGAACTTATGGACTATCAAATATAAAATTAGTATTTAAAAGGTTAAGAAACAGTCCATGATAGAAAAATAAAAGGTGAATATCAAGTTTTTAAAACAATAGGCAATAATTGTCGTATGGTGTAATTATTTAGTAGACTCCATATTAGTCACTAAGCCTTCCCTAAGAATGCATGGCATTATAAGAAGAGTGTGTTTTTACTCACCTTATTTTGAGAAATATCACTCAATGAAGAGTGATTTGTTTTGAAGAAAAGTATTTGAACTTTTGAAAGCTCACAGGAGAAACTGTAGTATACAGAAGAATATCTAAGAAATAGTCTCAGACTATGTTTCTCAGTTGATGCAAGAGACTAGAAAAAACAAAACAAAACATGGTTTAAGAAGATAATAGTGGATATATCAAGGATGTCTTGGTGATGTGTAGTTTGTACTTTATTTCTGAGGCCTTTTGGGCGTTGTTTTCAAGCAAGCCATTTATCCCTATCCCATGTGGATTAGGAGAGAAAGTTCCTTGGGACAGGGCTCTCTGAAGAAACGCTTCTTGTGTCCAATTAGTTGCCTATTGCATTGAGTAAGTCCCTTTGAGTGTTAGGATTATTCTGAAATAAAATCAGTCAATTTTCTAAGAAAATGGCTCACTAATTTAAAAAGGATAGAATTAGAGCTGAGCTTATTTGAACGAATCATTCAGAAGACTTAAATAGGAGTCTCTTCATTGTCTCACATATTGTTGTTGTTAAGTGCTGTTAAATCGATTCTGACCCATAGCGGCCATGTATAGGATTTCCAAGGAGCAGCTGGTGAGCTTGAACTGTTGACCTTGCAGTTCAAACAGCTTTTTAGTCTAGTGCATTAGCCCACAGAGCCACACTAGGACTCCATGTCTCACAGAAGATCCAGTTATTTCTATTCCTTTCAATAGTAGCACAAAGATAAGTTGGAAAGGAAAGGGAAAAAATCAATTTAAGTAATCTCTACAAGGAGAGGAGTAAGACAGGGATGCAGAATAAGTATTTGGTATAAAAATAAGTATTTGGTATATATATATATAACAAGTGGTGGTGGTTATGTGCCGTAGAGTCGGTTCCGACTCTTAGCGACCCTGCACAGGGTTTCCGAGGCTATAAATCTTTATGGGAGCAGAAAGCCTTTTCTCCCGTGGGACAGCTGGTAGTTTCGACTTGCTGACCTTAAGGTTTGCAGCCCGATTCGTAACCACTACGCTACCAGAGCTCCTTATGTAACAAGTAAGAGGAAAGTATATAGAGACCAAAATTGTATTAGTGGTTACCATGGTGTAATAGAAGCAGGAAAAGAGTTATTGCCGATGGAGTACTGAATTTCAGTTTATGGTGATAGATGAAATCACATTGATTAAAGGTTTGGTTGCACAGTTACACAGCCAATTATTGTAAGTGCTGTCAAAAAGTTGTATACCTATAAAAAGTTCAATTGGCAAAAGGTGTACAACAGACATGTTCACAACAACAAGGAAAAAAGAAAGATGCTGCTGAGGCTGCTTATATACAGCCAAACACCTCATTGGATTTAGTTCCTTGGTTTGGAGGGTTAGGGTCATGGTTTCATGGGATGTCCCATTGAATTGGCCCAATAACATGCTTAGTGCTTCTGTTCTATTTTGTTGCACAGTACTAGGAGTCAGTCTTAAAGGCTACCAAGCTCAACAGTTGGTTTCTCTTCCTCTGGAGCAACAGAGGAAGGAGGGAAGTCAGAAATAGGAGAAGGTACTGAAATGTGCTGCTAATTATTCCAATGAACAACTGCCTCCTTTGCCCAAAAGAACTGAACGTGCCTAGCTTCCATTACTGAACATTTTGATCGATGATTCTAGAAACAAATTTTGATTAACAGAGTGGAATGCAGAACAGAATTTCAAACTGTCATGAACTCCATATTTTCTGGAATCATGGAGGCTGAATGAATCTACTGCCCTGAGAAATCTTAATTCCAAAATATCCTGACGTCTTCTTAAAACCAAACGGTAGGTTAGCTCATCTAGCAGACAAGGAGCGTTGTGCTCTTTTAAGAACTATCTATGTGAGATCAAAGTGACAATAGCAACTCAAGTTAGATAAGAACCTCAAGGGGCAGTTAATTTATGTTAATGAACAACTCAGTAAAGGAGCGTGAGACCAGTTGTACAACTTATAAAATGAAATCAAGGTCACGGAATTGTACATGTAGCAACAGTTGAATTGATGTATGTTCTACTGTGTCTCAGTAACAAAATAATTTTTAAGAAAAGTAGAAGACAGTTTATGATGGGAAGGGAGATTGAATATATATTTCCATGTCTGTTGTGAGTTGCTGTAAAGATCAAATACCACATGAAGTACTAAACATATCTTTGTTGTTGTTAAGCGCTGAGTTGGTTCCGACTCATAGCGACCTTGTATAGGTTTTCCAAGGAGCAGCTGGTGAGTTTGAACTGCCGACCTTGCAGTTCAAACGGCTTTGAAGTCTGGTGCATTAACCCACAGTGTCACATCTTAGTACATAAACATAAGTACGCACACACACATGCGAAAGGGAGTGTGAAACAAGAGAAAGAAGACGGTATATGGGAAGAAGAAAAGTTTCACCGATTAACTATAAGTTTAACAAGGAATCAATTGAAATGAATACAGAGGAATGAAGGGAAAGGAAGTTATTAATTTCAATAGTGTTCATACTAGAAAACCAATATATAAAATCTATCAAGGGCATTCTTTTAAAAAAGTTAAAATCTCCTAAATGCCACAGTACCAAATAAAGAAAGATTGCACAGGGCTCACCTAATACAAGATTTTTATATGTTTTTATGAGTGGTGGTTTTATGTTTCTATGAGTGTGGGTAGTGCTGTGGAGTCAGTTGGCTCCACAGGTGTGCTGTGCAGTCGGTTGGCTCCACAGGTGTGCTGTGGAGTCGGTTGGCTCCACAGGTGTGCTGTGGAGTCGGTTGGCTCCACAGGTGTGCTGTGGAGTCGGTTGGCTCCACAGGTGTGCTGTGGAGTTGGTTCTGACTCATAGCCAGCCTGCATAGGGTTTCCAAGGCTGTAAATCTTCACAGGAGCTTTGCAAGTCTCCTTTTTTACCCTGGGAGTGGCTGATAGAGTTGAACTGTTGATCCTGTGGCTAGCAGCCAAACTCATAATCCACTAAGCTACCAAAGTTCCTTGTGTTTTTATGAGTATATACTGATAAATTTATGAATATATTATTCATACATTCAGATATTTATAAATATGTACTAAAAATACCATGTGACAAAACTAAGCTAAAACTTATCAGTTGTATCAATAAACGAAAACTGGATGTAACTCACTTATTTAAAAAAAAAAGATTTTCTTATTAGCTAATGAAGCAAAATTCAACTCCATGCTAAATTTCAGAGACATACCTAAAATTAAGAGTCTTGTTGGGATTTTATTGTAAATTAAGCAGAGAAATGCTCAGGTTTGCCATGCATAAACTCATTTAGTTTATTTGCAAGGGAGTCATGGCACAGCACACAGGTCAAATCCTGAGACATTCATTCAGATATGAAGCATCAAGGTACAGTTAGTCCAATAATTAAAGTCCAAATCTTCAACCTTCAGGCATTTACTGGGAGGAAGTCCCTCATTGTTGGGGTTTAAATTTGGTGATAGTAGCAGGCAGTCTCTCAGTCTTGGGAGAAGTCAGAAACTTGATTGACAGAGAGGCGTTATTCTTCTACCTTGTTTTCTTTGGAAGATAAAAGCCCAGAATTTTTATGTAGTTAGTTCCTTTGATCTTACATGATAAGGGTCTATCAAGGGGTGTCCAGTTCACATTGCATTAGGATGATATATGGTTCATAATCAGGTGTGCACACTCAAGTTGTCTAACATAGATGAAATAGGATCATTCCACACCAAATCACAGTAAAACAGTTGTTTACAACAAGGTAGTTACTTATAATGGTAGAAGTTGTTTATGATGAAGTCATTTATCAATTTTAGATTTATTTACAACTTAGCTTAAATGTTCATTTATACATAACATGTTTCATGCATGTGAGATTTGGGATTCTTATATCTAAGCACAATCACACTATTTAAAACAGTTGATATTTTACTAGGGTAAATATAGTAAAATATTTTGATGTATTTTCACAAACAGAATATTTATACTGATTCTAAAAACTATCATAAAAAATAAACACAATATTACCATGGTGTTGTTAAGTACTGTTGAGTTGGTTCTGACCCATAGCGATCCTCTACAGGATTTCTGAGGCATGGCTGATGAGCTTGAAACACCGAAACTGGAGTTCAAACCAACTTTGCACTCCTGCACATTAACCCAAAGTGTCACACCAGGGCTCCAATATTACCATATATATGTCTCCATAATTTCATTCCTAGGTATATATTCAAAAGAAATGAAAGCAGGAAAACAAATGGATACTTGCACAACAAAGTTCATTGCACTATTCCCAATAGCCAAAAGGAGGAAATAACACAAATGCCCCCGCCAAATGCTACATTTTTACAAGGCATGTCACTCAGCCATAGAAAGAAATGAAGTTTTGATACATTTGTAATATGTATCACAAATGAATGGATATTGAAAAAAATATGCAGAGTGAAATAAGTAAATTATAAAAGGAAAAAATTTGTATGATCCCACCTATGGGAAATAGCTACAATAGCAAATGCATAGAGACCAAAGCACATTAATGGTTACTAGGGGCAAGAGGAAGGGCAGGAAAGAGCAACTAGTTAGGAGATACTGAATTTTCATTAAGGGTAATGAGAATTGGAAATGGCTGCACAGCATGATGAACACAATATTTACTAAAAAATTTTGAAATGGCAAATATTTTGATATATATATATATATTGCCACAATTAAAAAATGGAATATCAGACATATGATACATTTTGCAAGAACATCATCTAACATGAAATGTTGGGAATTATGAGACAAAACTGAATTATTAGAGAAAATTTTACATAGACCTATTATGTTAAATAATTTCATTGATGTCTACCATCTTTCACTTGGAACCAAGAATCCTTCCCATCAGGTTCACTAATACCCCTTTCACATCCTTATTCCTAAGGGTATAGATGAAGGGGTTGAGTGTAGGCGTCACCACTCCATAGAACAGAGCCATGAACTTGGGCTGGTCCCTTGTGATGGAGGAGGGGGGCTGAAGGTACATGCTAATAGCTGGACCATAAAATAAGAAAACTACTATGAGATGGGAGGAACATGTCCCAAAGGCCTTTTTCCTTCCCTCAGAAGATTTAATCTTCAACACAGCTTGTCCAATACAAACATAGGAAGCAAGAATTAAGCAGAGTGGAACCGCTAACATAAAAATACATACCACAGAGAGTGTGAGCTCATTAACACTCTTTTCACCACAGGCAGTCTTGATCAGAACTGGAATCTCACACAATAAGTGATCCAGTTTGTTGAGACCACAGAGTGGTAACTGCAATGTAACGGTGGCCTCTGAGACAGCATAGGTCATTCCACTCAACCACACAATGGATACTAGTAGGATGCAGATTTGCTGATTCATGATGAGGGTGTAGTGTAGAGGCCTGCAGATGGCCACATAACGGTCGAAAGACATGAGAGCCAAGAGCAGACATTCTGTGCCACCCATCATGTGGAAAATATAAAGCTGAACTGCACAACCAGTATAGCTAATTGTCTTCTTAGAGCTTCCCAGGTTAACCAACATCTGAGGGACAATGCTTGTGGTATAACACATGTCCAAAAAGGAGAGGTTAGTGAGGAAGAAATACATGGGGCTCTGGAGCCGGGGGTCTAACCTGGATACCAGAATAATGGCAATGTTTCCCATCATGGCCATAGGGTAAGTCACCAGAAGAATAACAAAGAGAGGGAGCTCTAGCCATGGACGGTCAGTGAAGCCTAGTAGAATAAATTCTTCAGGGTGGCTTTCATTAATTAGTCCCATTATCTTCAGTTTATTTCATCTGCAGTAAGAAAGCAAGGAATGTAGAGTTAAGAGCAATGGCAAAACATTCATGGAAGAGGGGTGTGATTACCAGGTGGAACTAACAGAAAGCATCTGGCACCAAGTAGCCTAACTTTGACGACATTACAAATTGAAGACAATCATGTTAAACAAGCAATGTAGCCATTCTGAAACTGAATTTCTTCCTTAGATTGTGTTGAGGGTTTGAGGACTTTTCATAATGAACTGTTGTCAGTAAAGAAGTAGATATCCCACTTCAAGTTCAAGATTTATTCCAATCCAGAGATTATTTTACACTTTGTTTTTAGTTATGACACATTGACACAACAAAATTAACTAGTTGAAATGAAGTATTTTGTGAAAATTTAATTAGGTAATACAGTTTTTAGTGTTTGATCTTTCTTTAATGGGTGAAGTATGTATCATGAAATTAAATGCAAATGGAAAGTAAAATTCTGAATAAAACTCTGAGTTACAAACACTTGCAATCAATTAGTGTTTTGAGGGTTACAGATTACATTGGTGGTGAGGTTACAAAGCACAATTTTCACATTCTCTATTTCATTAAATCTCAAAGTCACACAAAACAACTGAAGGCTGTGATGTGTATGCCACCTTTGGCCACACATTAGCCTAAGGCAGTAGTGTGCACTAACAGTAATAAAATGAATAAAATAATTCCAGTTAATCCTTAATAAAGGAGCCCGGGTGGCACAGTGGACAAAGCACTAGGCTGCTGACCAAAAGACTTTTAGAACCCACAGCTGTTCCTCAGAAGAATGTGTTAGTCTGCTTCTATAAAGATTTACAGAATTTAGAAACCTTAGGGGGCAGCTCAGCTCTGTTCTAGAGGATCACCGTGAGTCAGAATTGACTCTACTGGCAGTGGGTTATTTTTTTCTTTTTAGAATCCTTAATAATCCCTGTGTGCCAAACAGCAATGCACTTTTTACATGCATTTTCTCATTTAGTGCCCACTTTCAAACCCTATGATAGACATTCCTAGTAGTTATATTTTAGGATATTGTCAATCATTTATTTTCATAGGCTGCTAAGAAGTAGGGAGGCTCTAAAGATGAAAAAGAAATCACTGCCTTAAATGAGGTATCAAGGTTAAAACCCCCTGTAAATTCAGTTTCAGGATTCCAGAGAAAGCATCTGTACTCCAGAGGTATTTCCTCACTGGATGTTGTCTCTTACACCCTGATGTAACCTTGACATTATTCAAGATGATATGAACACAGTGAATTTACAAAAATGTCTTAGGTTAAGATTTTTTCTCCCCCAGATGAAAATTCTGTTATAGATGGGATACAAAATAAAACTGTAACATTAATTTGATCTTTAAAATAAATACTCTAAAAATCCCAATCTACCATCACCATTAATACTTACACTATAAAATACCTATTGCTTATTCAGTTAAAAGCTTTATATTCATCATTATATTTTTATATGATGCACTATTCAATTTTTAAAGTATTATTTTAGATTTGATCTTCCGTGAAGACTTCCATAATTAATTCTGTTTAAGTCTGACCAGCAATTTTATTAAACTTTATTAGTTGGGAATATTATATGCTTTACTAAATGTAGTTTTGCTTAATAATGATGACTACCACAGGGCAGTCTACAATACACTGAAATCTTACCATGAATGGAGAATTTCTCTGGAAAGACAACAGCAGATGGACCTAACAAATGGAATTACTTTTGGAAGCATGTTTAAGCTTCATATTCTATCCCTAGATCTCTAATATTTTCTACATAATTCTCATTATATTTCAGTATTTCTAGTTCTTGGATACAATGATGTTTGTATATCCCATGTCCAGTGAATTTCCATTATTATTTTTCTACATGATGTTGATAAGTGCTGTTGAGTTGGTTCCGACCCATAGCGACTCTGAATAGCGTTTCTGAGGAGCAGCTGGTGAGTTTGAACTGCTGATCTTGTGGCTCAAACTGACTTTGTAGTCCAGCACATGAACCAACAGATACAACACCAGAGATGCATTTATCCACAGCTGTTTAAAATCACTTTAATAAAGCACCATGACTTTATTCTTATTGACATATTCTTTGCATCTCAGTTCACATGATTTTACTGCATCTTATTCATATATATATATTTTTTTCATCAAATGCCATAGTTTTTAGCTCTCTATATAGTCCAAATGGAGCTCTGGTAGAGTAATGATTACAAATTGGGCTGCGAGCCGCAAGGTCAGCAGTTCGAAACTACCAGCTGTTTCATGGGAGAAAGATGAGGCTTTCTGCTGCCATAAAGATTTACAGCCTTGGAAACCCTATATAGGGTCGCTATGAGTTGGAACCGACCCCATGGCACATAACGACCACCACATATAGTCCAAGGTCACATAAATGACCCAAACTTAAGTTTGATACCCAATCATCTGAATGAAACACATGGAAAGCAAATCTAGCAAATTTCAACTATACATTTAAAGAGTCCACATGATGAATAAGGGTTTTGTATGTCATTCAAATATTTGACATCTGTCAGACATAGTGTGTATCAAAATTTAGATCTTTTAAAACTTGGTTTGAATGAGAGAGAGAGAAAGAGAGATCAATTTATTACAAAGAGAAAACCTAGCTGTTTCTTAGCCACTAACTAGATATTCCCAAAGTTTAGAAAATGCTCCCTGAGATGAAATGCTTTTGTTTTTTATATGCATATTAGGTACTATGACCAACACATATTCCAACCTTCCCTAAGAATGCGTGTGTTTTTTTTTCTTTAATGTCTTTCACTCACCTTATTTTGAAAAGTACCAATCAATGAAAAACAATTAGGATGAGATATCTTTTCATTTTTTTGAAGTTTGAGAAAAGGATTAACTGAATATCTAGGAATTAACTTCACATTGTGAGTTTTCAGAAGATAAAAGAATGTCAAAAGAGAAAAAACATGAGTTAAGAAGGCAGTAGTAGAGAATATCAGGGATTCCCAGCTAATGTGTTATTTGTATTCTATTCTTGAGGTCTCTTGAGCATTGTTTCCAAACAAGTCATGTATCCTTTCCCCAAATGGATTAGTAGAGAAAGTTCCTTGGGGTAGGGCTCTCTGGAAAAATGCTATTTATGTTCAATTAGTTACTTACTGCATGGAGACTGGCAGCAAGTCCCTTCCACAGTTAGATTTGTTTTGAAATAAACTCAGTTATTACAAAAACAAACAAGCAAACAAAAAGAAACTGGTGTTAAATTTTTTTAAAAGATACAATTAGAGCAGAATTTATATGAATAAATCATGAGAAATTTAAGTATGAATACCTAGAATATCTGACTTAATTCACTCTTGGAATAGCTTACATTAAGATTCAACAATTTCTATTTTGCTGCTCTCTGACTTTTGCATGAGGTGTTTAGACTATGTTTAAGGTTACTGAACAGGAAGGATCTATCTCAATCATTTTGCTATTTTAAAAATGTTTTGTATTGTTTTCACCTAAATAAATGGACATAAGATGAGTTTGAAAGAGTAGAAAAAAAATTAAGAAAAATTTGATCTCTACTATGAGAAACTAGAAGGTGGAGATAAAGGGTAAGAATAGAAAGTACTTGAAATATGTTCCGATATTGTACATGTTTCTGTTGCTGCTTGATGTTGTTGCATGGTTTGGACTCACAACAATTCAATGCACAACAAAACAAAAACACTGCGTGGTCTTTCACTAAACTCACAATTGTCAGGTTTGAGCCCATTGTTGCACCCAATGTGTCAGTCCATCTCCTTGGTGATTTTCTGTTTTTTTGTTTTTTTTTTTAACTGACCTTCTTCTTTGCCAAGCATGATGTCCTTTTCCAGGGACTGGTCCCTCCTAAGAACATATCCAAAGTGTGTAAGATGAAATCTCTCCATCTTTGCTTCCAAGGAGCAGTCTGGTTGCACTTCTTCT
The DNA here is from genome assembly GCF_000296735.1 of Chrysochloris asiatica. Classification (NCBI taxonomy): domain Eukaryota; kingdom Metazoa; phylum Chordata; class Mammalia; order Afrosoricida; family Chrysochloridae; genus Chrysochloris; species Chrysochloris asiatica. The sequence goes on along the minus strand of NW_006408731.1, from coordinate 1,064,975 downwards.
ATGAACAATTTGTTTGTTCTTTAAGCAATCCGCGGTAGTTTCAATATTCCTCACTAACATCATAATTCAAATGCATCAGTTCTTCTCCAGTCCATTCATTGGCCAGTTTTCCCATGTATATGAGGTCACTGAAAATGGTATGGCTTGAATCAGGCATACCTTAGTCCTTAAAGTGACATCTTTGTTCTTTAACACTTTAAAGAAATCTTTTGTAGCATATTTGTTTGTTTAATGCAATAGATAATATATATACAATTATAAGAAAGGAGAGAGAGGGGAGGAGGAGAAATTAGGGAGTACATGGGAAGATGAAAAATCTCACTGATTAAACATTAATTAAGGTTAAAAGATAATCTAATCACTGCCAGTTGGCCATACAGTGGTACCTTTGGTGTTGCTATGATGCTAAAAGCTATGCCAATACCTGATGTGAATACCATCAGGGTCCTCCTGTAGAAAAGGGTTCAGTGGAGCTTCTAGACTAAAACAGACTAGGAAGAAAGGCTTGGTGAGCTATTTCTGAAAATTAGTCAATGAAATGATTTCTCTTAGGTGGATCACAAAAAACATTGCGTGATGTAATGGTGGAAGATGAGCTCCCAAGATGGAAGGCTCTCAAAACACAACTAGGGAAGTGCTACCTTCTCAAAGTTGAGTCAACCTTATGACCTGAAGGGCCTAAAGCCTTCATGACCTTCAAAATGAGAAGACACAGCAGCAAACATCTATTAGTAGTCATAGCATGGACTAATATACCAACAATCACGAAGATGGTGAGTAACATTTATTCCTGTTATATAATAATGTCACACGAGCAGTCATTTTGAAACAGATGTTGAAAAAATGGAGAGAAGAAGAGGTTGCTAACTAATTTCAATAATGCCCATACTAGAAAGCCAGTGGAATCCTGGTGTGGTGCTGTAGGTTAAGCACTAGACTGCAATGTTGGTTTGAACCACAAGGTTGGTGGTTCAAACTCACCAGTCTCTCCTTGGAAACCCTATATAGGGTTGTTATGAGTCGGAATTGACTCGATGGCACTCAACAGCAACAGCAACTCACCTATTGTCATTGAGTCAATTTCAACTCATAGCGACCCTGTACAGGGTTTCTGAGTCTGTGAGTTTGAACTGTTGACCTTGGAGTTAGCAGTCCAGTGTTTATCCTATAACACCACCGGGACCCCATAAATGTAAACACAATAGTAAAAATTACAATCTTCTAAATATCAATTTCAACAAACAGTTACCATAACTTTCTGATCTGACCTCTCTGCCATGACTTCATTTTGTCCAGCAGATTCCCTGGAATCCAGTGTCTTGACTGAACTTTTTTATTTTAAAAAATTTTATGGTACTCTAATGAGACTAGGACAAGTGTATCAATGAGAGAACTTGTCTGCAACCATCACCTGATTGCAGAAATACATTTAAATGTGTTTTATTTGGAATAAACTCATGTATGTATGAACTGAAATACTAGTAGAAATACTTTTTGACTTATTCTAAAAAATTCATCTTCAAATCACAAGCCAATGAATGTAAAATAAAAAACAAAAATATGCTTTTAAGCAACTCTTGTAACAAAAAGGAAACCCTAAATACAACTGCAGAATTTTGTTAAGGTTATAATAATAAAGTATATTGTTGTTGTTGGTTTGTGCTGTGGAGTTAGTTCTGACTCACAGTGACCCTGTACAGGGTTTCCGTGGCTGTAAATATTTATGGGAACAGAAAGCCTCATCATTCTTCAGTGGGACAGCTGGTAGTTTCGAACTGCTGACCCTGAGGTTAGCAGCCCGATTTGTAACCACTATGCTACCAGAACAGGCATCTATCCAGAATGTGAGTGAACATAATAACTCCTGTTCTGAAGGTTTATTAGCAGCAGCACATGCTAGAAATAAACATGCGGGTCAAAAGCTATAACTGAAATGTAGAACCTGGGTACAATAGAGAGATAGGCCAGGATAAATGGACTCCCATTTCCCCGTTAGGCTATATATCTCCCATTATTTACTTAGGTCAACCAGTGCTGTGAGCTATGTTGTTGTGGTTAATTTATTCATGACACTTTGTAATATGTTTTAAAATATGAATTCTCTATTCCAACTTTCAAATTAATAGTTGTGAAATATAATTTGACCATTATTATTTGATATATAAAATGATAGCCAGAAGGAGAGTGAAAAGGAGAAAAAGGCCGAGTATGAGATTCACAGTAATGCAAAGCCAAAGGTGCAGGATTTAATACAAAAGAAAAGGAAAGAAAAGAAAAATAATACTATGCCTTTAATATAAATGTGGCCCTTTTGGGAGTAGGGCCATTAAAATAAATCAGTCAAGAAACTTCCATCCATAATTACTGACAACTGGCTTCAGCTAAATCACTGGATTCAAAATATGTTTAAGCAGAGAAACTTCCAAATATCATCATTAATTAGAATGTTCTGCTTTCCAATCTATTTACTAGTATTAAAGTTTAAAAAAATCAGTAATTTAGAAGTAACTGCATATTAAATGGGGACTCCGGTGTGGTGCTGTAGGATCAGCACTGGACTGTGAATCACAAGGTCAGCAGTTCAGACCCATCAGTTGTTTCTTAGAAATCCTATACAGGGTCGTTTGTTCCAGAACCAACTTGAAAACATATAACATCGACAAGCATATTAAATGAGCCCTGGTGGTGTAGTGGGTTACTCATTGGCTACTAACTTCTTGGTCAGCAGTTTGAATCCACCAGTCGATCCAAGGGAGAAGGATGAGGCTTTCTGTTCACAAGAAGAGTTACAGCCTGGAAACCCTACACAGAATTGCTGTGAGTTGGAACCAACTTGACAGCATACAGCAGTAGCAGCATATTAAATACCCAATTAAATGCATAGAGGTTGTAGCTTGTTATGCGCCATTGAGTCGATTCCGACTTATAGTGACTCTATATAGGGTTTCCAAGGAGTGGCTGATGAGTTTGAACCACTGACTTTGTGGCTATCAGTCTAGTGTTTATCCTACATTGTCACAGCAGGACTCTAAATGCATAGATAGAGATATCTAATATATTAAAAGAGCTTCTTGTACATTACTTGTATGTGTGTGTTAAGTGCCATCGAGTTGGCATAGGGTTTCGGAGGAACTGCTCGTGGGTTTGAACTGCTGACCTTATGACAAGCAGGCTAGTGCTTATTCTACAGCACCACAGTAGGACTCTTTAGCCAAACCTGTATCATAAATATTTTAAAATAAATTAGTCTCATGTTTTTCTCTATAGTTGTTAAGAGATTTGATTCTTTCTATTGAGATAATTGTAAAAGTACTTTGTATACCTTTTCCTGATAATTTTCTCAAATAAAAAAAAGAAAAGTAACTGACCACTCCATGTCAACTTTTAAATGTGGTCCTTATATTAATTAATATTATATTGTATCTATAGCAATGAATTTTCTAATGAAAATAGAATATATTAGCTATAAAATATTTTAAATTAACATAACATCAGTGAACAAATAACTATATACTAACAGAACTATTGATACACAGTGACCAGCAATCAAAAATAATGATTATTGTCTCTATTAATATATCCTCTGAGATGTTCTTTCTCCTCAGAGTTGTTTACTAAACTCAGATTCAGTCATTAGTTTGTACTACTACTAGATCTTACTAGTTTGTTAAGGAAATATAGGCAGAGATAACTAGAAGATTTACTGTGCTTAAGAATTTGCAATTTTGAGATCATGAATCCCCAGAGATTAGAAGGAGCTGGGTCCCCAAGGCATGGTTGACATCACTATTTGTTCAGTGGGGGATGTTGGTATAAAAAGCAAGAGAATAAGTTTCAGAAGCAAATTTGATTGTTGTTTTTCTGACAAAGCATCTTCATCCACCTTTACTGCCCACTGGTCCCTCACACTATTTTACACTACCTTATGATGACATACTGCATACATAAGTACATAAAGAACCTTACATCTGACATTTACAGATATTTTCCACACATATTATCAATTTCCCTGTGGAAATTCTCTTGTAGGAAAAGAATTAACAAAAATCCAAAAGTTAAACAGTCTGCAGAAACTACTGTTCTACACTGTAATTACTCCTTCAATGACATTTTAAGTTTAATTTCTAATAGAGCATCAGTCTATGTTTTCATTAAGGCAAAAGATATTTCTGTCTGTTCCAAGTCATCGACAGCCAGTTCCAGGATGTAGTTCATTGTTAATGATCACTTCTATGTTCTCTCACTGATTCAGAAAATTCTTGTTTTTGATATTTAACAGGAACACTAAAAAATGTACTCAGATTTTTGTCTCTTTATTCTATTCACTTTAATATTTCATGATAGCTTCTTGACAAATCCAAAACACTGAATACTTGTCAAATACAAATTACAATGTATTTTAATAAGGAATAACATCTACATAAATTTAGGATGATAAATTCCTGAGACTTCTAATTTTCATAATGCACAGAGTGCTTCCCAATGAATGTGCAATATAGCCATGCTATTTACATCAACATGAATCAAACTCGAAGAGAATAGTCAATGCTTCTCAGGTGATGCTATGATAGGAAACCAATTCATGAACGGTTGTCATGTTATTTTATGAAAATTAGCTTGAAAAATGAAGTTACATTACCAATTACATGATTAATTTTACTCCTTAGCACAGTTACTAAATAAATAATATATTTTCATAAACAGAGTGTCCATATTGGTTCATACTTGCTAAGTGTCATTCATCCATGCATAAAACCATCATCAAGAATGTCAGAAATATACCACATTTTGAATGAGACACATTTAACATGAGAGTTGGGGATTTAGAGACAAGTATGGTGTCTCTAAATTGACAGAGAACTTCCAGAG